>NW_027501705.1:0-33649 GCF_021521415.1 Bidens hawaiensis
AGGCCCAATTACAAATTTTGTCCTTTAAAAAAAGCCAAATTACGGTTCGTGTCCTTTACTTGCAGGCGGTGTCCTTTAAACTTTTTTTTCCTACAAGTTTTGTCCTTTACGCTAACTGGGTTAGAAAAAGTCAGTTAAATGCCCTCACGTGAGACGCATGTGAGGGCATTTTTGTCCTTTCTTATATCTCCGCAACTAAGCCTCTGTATCACTCTTCCCCCTCCCTGTCGATCGAATCAATTCCCGGCGATCAGAAACCTTAAACCCTCGTGTGTCCGACGCGACTAATCAATTAGGGCTTCAATCAATTGCACATCATTCTCAGAACTTAAACACGTAAGATGGATGATCCTCCTCATCCTCCATTCTACATTCGTGAAGCTGATGAACAATCAAATGCTGATGCGTTTTATGGTAAGTTAAAACTTTAGGGTTTATAATTGGGTTTATTTAACTAACAGCTGTTTAATCTTGTTTGTATAGTAAATAATCCACATTTGTTCACGATCAAGATGCACCATGGTGGCAGTTTCACTAAATTTCCAGGACGGGTTTATAAGAGAGCCGTTGTCCATTATGTTGACATGCTAGATATTGACAAGTTTTCAGTTCACGAGCTTGATCGAATCTTGCTTGAATTATCCTATCCTACAGATAAGGTTAGATTCTACCATTATGTAGTACCGGGTTCAGATTTGGATTGGGGGCTTAGAGCTTTGGGAAGTGATGATGATGTTAGGGGATTTGCTAAGTATATTGGAGCTTTTAATCAGTTAATGAATGTGTATGTTGAGCATGAGTTCACCTCTGTACACACATACTTCTGCTCAACCTCAAAGTTTACCATTGAAGAGATAACAAATGAGGAGTTTCTTGCAAGCGAGGTCGTACTAGATAAAGCAAACTCAGTTAAGAAAATGTTGTTGTTGGAATGGCAAGATAGCACAAATGAGGTAGTTGTGGAACAAGACAAACAGGATGCAAATGTGAATGTTCAAGAAGAGAATAATGTTGGTGTTGTTGAACAACAAGACCAGATTGATATATGTCATGAGGATCCAGAATTTGACCCTATGTTTGGAGAGGATGCTTTTGGTGTGCAACCTACAAATGAGGTGGAGATTGATTACAATGGTGATGTAGATGGAGGTGGGGATGGAGGTGGATATGGTGTGCAGCCTACAAATGAGGTGGATATGGATTACAATGGAGGTGGGGATGGAGGTGGGGATGGAGGTGGATATGGTGTGCAGCCTACAAATGAGGTGGATATGGATTACAATGGAGGTGGGGATGGAGGTGGGGATGGAGGTGGGGATGAAGATAGTGAAGATTCTTCAATTTCAGATGAAGAAAGTGGAGATGAGTCTTCAAGTTCAGATGAAAGTGGAACTGATGATAGTAGGGATTCTAACTATGAAATGAGAGATGAGAGTTCTGATGATGATGAACATCTAGAGGGTTGTCCAGTTAAGAAACCAAAGAATGTGAAGAAATCTAAGAACAAAAAGAAATCTAAAAATGTTAAGAAAACTAGGGATGGTGATGAAGATTCAGAAAGTGATTCAGATAGTGACTTCAACTATGAAGATGGTGAAATACATGATGTAGATGTAGATATGAGGGATTTCAGACTGCATACTGATTTTGAAGTTGAACAGCAGGATGCAAATTGTGTTTTGGACATAGAAACGGATGATGTGATGTTGGATAATGATAGGATGTATAATGAGAAACAAAGAAATGAGGGGGACATGGATTATCTTTTCCATGTGGGACAAGTTTTTGGTACAAAAGCAGAGGTGAAGGATATGATCAAGGCACATGCAGTTGAAACAAGAAGACAAATTAGGATAAGAAAAGATGATTTGGTAAGGGTCAGGGCTGTGTGTGAAGGAGATATGGAAGTGCAGGGGGGTGGATCTAGCAGTGCTAATAAAGATGAGGGACCAGTCCAGAAAAGTATTGGGGGTAGGGGAAAAAGGAAAGACCCACTTGCTATTAGATGCCCTTGGTTACTGTTGTTGTCATACCAAAAGAGAACAGCTTCATGGAAAATTACAAGGTTGATAAATGAACATAAATGCCTTCAATCTAGGGAAATTTATGCTTGCACAGCCGGGTTCTGTGAATATTTACTTGTCTTGTAAATGATGTGAATGGTTTACATATTTGGATGATAGGTACTCTGTGCATTGGAACGGTGAGGATCATTATCAGGTAACAGGTCCATATGGTGATCAGTGTGTAGTGAACATGAGCACAAGTACATGTGCATGTAGGAGATGGGAGATAACTGGGATACCTTGTAGACATGTGGTGGCATGTATTTGGTTGAAGGGTGCACATGACAGATCTGTTGGCAGGCCAGAAACATTTGTCAAACCAATTTACACAATGGATAGGTGGAAGGCAGTGTATAGCTACAAGGTGTATCCCATCAATGGTATGAGTATGTGGCCCACATCACAAGTCCCAATCCAGATCACAGCTCCTAAATTAAAAAAGCAAACTGGAAGGCCAAAGAAATCAAGGAAAAAGTCAGCAGTGGAAAGGGAAGATGGTGGTTCAAGGAAAAAGTCAAAGGTTGATGCAAAGGGCAAGGGAAAGGCTGTGGAGGGTGAAGGCCAGAAAGTGAAGGCAGTGAGAAAGACAAAGCCAAAAGGATCAAACACTTGTGGGACATGTGGTCAAAAGGGTCACAACAAGAGATCATGCATGAAAAATTTTGCAGATTAATGTGCCTACTGTTTGACTGTTTTTGTAGTTTTTATGACTTTATGGTATGGATATTTTTATGACTGTTTTTGCAGATTAAGTTGTTAGACTTTTTTTGAAGTTTTTCATGGTATGGATGTATTAAGTTGTTGTCTGGACTTATTTTAAGTTTTTCAAACACTTGTATGGATGTATTAAGTTGTTATGGATGTATTAAGTTTTTCATGTAATGGTTTGGCAGTTTTTACTTATTTGCAGATTGTGCATGATGTGCAGATAGATGGATGTGTAGATAGATAGTGCACAATGTGCAGATAGATGGATGTGTAGATAGATAGTGCACAATGTGCTAGATAGATAGTGCACAATGTGCAGATAGATGGATGTGTAGATAGATAGTGCACAATGTGCAGATTGTGCATGATGTGCAGATAGATGGATGTGCAGATTGCAGATTGTGCATGATGTGCAGATAGATGGATGTGCAGATTGTGTATGATGTGCAGATTGTGCATAATGTGCAGATTCTGCATAATGTGTAGATTGTGCATAATGTGTAGATAGTGCACAATGTGCAGATTGTGCATCATGTGTAGATAGTGCACAATGTGCAGATTGTGTATTCAATCCATCCAAAAGTCCAAAATAAACTAACCAAAGATTCAAAATAAACTGATGATACATTGCTTAAAAGGGATCCAAAATTACATCCAAAATAAAGTCAAAATACATAATACTTAAACTGCATAAAGTCCTAAATTAACTAATAAAGTCAAAATACAAATAGTCAACAACTTCAAATTCAGTCAACTAGTTACATTTTCATTGCAATTACAATTGCAATGAAAATGATCCAACTAATGACCAATCTGTTCTTCATCTTCCTTGCTTGTTCTTTATAACTCTCTAAACTTTGTTCAACCTTGTTTTTCGACTTCAATAAGCCCGGGATAATCTCCAATGCCCGTTCACACATTGGTGGGTCACGCCATCCAAGAAAGGGGCAATCCGATGTCTGGAAAAGAGGAGAAACATGAAGTATAAACAATTGACTGGAACTTAAATCGAATTACACACTTACCATGTCCGGACAAGAGAAAAACCGACGACCTGGATTTCTATCAGTCCATGAAATTCGAACAACTGCTACCTTGCCACAAACACAGTAAGCCATCATCAATTGAGCCCTGGTATTTGAATTTCGCATCGAGCCCTAATTGATTGAAGCCCTAATTGAGTCGCGTCGGACACGAGCCCTAATTGAAGCCCTGATTGAAGCCCTAATTGAGTCGCGTCGCCGGAGAATTGAATCGATTGAAGGACACACTGATGGAAAAGAGGGGGAAGAGTGATACAGAGGCTTAGTTGCAGAGATATAAGAAAGGACAAAAGTACCCTCACATGCGACTCACGTGATGGGATTTAACTGACTTTTTCTAACCCAGTTAGCGTAAAGGACAAAACTTGTAGGAAAAAAAAGTTTAAAGTACACCGCCTGCAAGGAAACTTAGAAAAGGACACGAACCGAAATTTGGCTTATTTTAAAGGACAAAATTTGTAATTCTGTCTTAATAAAAAGTGAATATGCTAGGGGCGTTTTTGAAATCTCAACTACAACGGATCATTTTAAGAATTTTCCGTAATAATAATAATAATAATAATAATTCCACCTCATTCTTCCTATAATAATCCACCTTGAACCATTTCTTTTGGTCACAATAATAAGCATTTGTAAATCACAAAACAAAAACAATCGGAAGAAGATGTCGTGGCAAGCGTACGTGGATGACCACTTGATGTGCGAGATCGAAGGCAACCACCTCTCTTCCGCCGCTATTCTCGGTCACGACGGCGTCGTTTGGGCCCAATCAACTACTTTCCCTCAGGTCTATTATTATTATTATTATTATTATTATTATTATTATTATTATTATTATTATTTTGACCTACTTTGTTTTGACTACGATTTTGATTCGGATCTGACTTGAATCGTTTAGTTGATTTGTTAGGGTGAAATCGGTGTTATGTGTGTGGTTGATTTGATCAAATCGTTGACTAAGATGATCTGTTGTTGATGTAATTAGGCTCGAGCTCGGGTCGTTTAACTTTTTAGCGTTTCGAGCTCTATTTTTAAAGCTCGAGCTCGGCTAGTGAGAAGTTCTTGAAGCTCGACTTTGGATCGGGCTTGAAGTTTGGCTAGTTTCAAGCTCTATTTCTAAAGCTCAAACTCGGCTCGTGAATAGTTTTTCAAGCTCAAGCTTGACTCATTTGTTATTGATTATTTAATCTATAGATATGTTTATAATTATATATAATATTTTTTTAAGTATAATTTTACTTATAACATAATATATATTGTTTTATTATTTTTTGTGATGATATTATATGATAATAATTTATATTAATTAAATACATATTAACTAAATAATTATATATATAACAGGCTTGTTTAGGCTCGAGCTCAATAAGTGAAGCTTGGCCTCGGGTTTGTTTATTAAACAAACTTATTTTCAGGCTTCAGCTCGTTTAAGATCGGCTTGATCCAAGTTTTTTGCGAGGGGATCTCAAGTAGCTTGTAAGCGGCTTGGGTCGTTTACACCCCTAGACCTAATCTGTTTAAATTTAATCAATTTGGTAGAAAATGTTGGCCACTTTAAACATGTAACAATGTAAGCTTGATCTAAATAATAGATTTATACGAAAAGATATAAAGTTTTAGGATTGGAGTTAGACTGAATGAGATAAGTTATAGAAAAGCTTTATTTAGATGAGAAGATTTAGGATTTTTTAGTAAATGGAATTGAGAATCTGGTTAATTTGTGGACGGATTTAGCTGAAGTTTAACCACTCACAAGAACAAATAGCTCAGTTTGACACGTTTTGTGGGCAACTTCACACTTAAAAAGTGTGTGATTGTGAACATTTGTGGAGAGATGTCGTTGCAAATTAGAAGGTGAGTAGTACCTAGTTAAAACCGCAGCATGGACGAATTGCTTAAATCTTTGGATCTCATAGTTTTTGATCTTCACACTTCAGTGTGGTTTAACCTATCTATAAGTGTCGAGTTTTGGTAAATTCGTGTATACAAGTCGCTTAATTTCTAATTTCGTTTGGTTAGATCCCTGGACTTGGGTAATCTAAAGGTCTTTTTCATAAAGTTTAGGGATTTAATCATGCAAAATTAAAGGACGTTCACTAAAATATGGAAAAGTTTAGGACTTGGTTTTAAAAATCACAAAAATGAATCGGCGCCCCTCATGTTATTTTGGGTCAAGTTAGGGGCTTGTTACGTAAAAATAACCAAAGGGACAAAGAGAAGTATGAAAGATTTACTTGATAAAAGGTTAATTTGTAAAACAAATCAGCAAAAGTCTATAGGTATTTTATATCGACAATTGTGTTTTTGAGTTAGTATTTCTTAACACTTTCACACTTTGAAACAAATACTTTTATGTATTTTTCATTATTTGCAAATAGTTCACACATTTCTTGGCTAATGCTGCAGGTCAAGCCCGAGGAAATAACTGCCATCATAAACGACTTCAATGAGCCCGGTTCTCTTGCACCAACCGGTTTATACCTTGGTGGGACCAAGTATATGGTTATTCAAGGGGAGCCAGGGGTTGTGATTCGTGGGAAAAAGGTGACCAATCTATGATATTGTGCGCACGCGCGCGCGCACACACACATATAATAATATGTTAAGAAATGTTTAGTTTCTAGTGGCTATATTTAAATTTTAAACTAGTTTTATTGTTGTTAACTACAGGGACCGGGAGGTGCTACTATTAAAAAGACAGGAATGTCTTTAATAATTGGTATCTATGATGAACCCATGGCTCCGGGCCAATGCAACATGATTGTTGAAAGGCTCGGTGACTATCTCATCGATCAGGGTTTTTAATTTGCTCATGTACGTCTCCCATACCCGTCGTTTTTGTTACCGGTTAAACTGCTTATTGGTTTACTAAAAGTTTGAATAACTTGCAGGAAAATGATACAGCAGTACTAATTATTAAAGTTGTGGACCAGGTGGTTGAAAATATAAACAATCTTTGATTTGATCAAACTTTTCCTTGTATTTTATTATTTGGAGTGGTATGTTGATTAATCTCTTCATTTGGTTTGGGATCTATTGTATTAATATAATTACACCTTTGCTTGTGTAACATTTGGTGGTTGTTTTGGTTACACTTTGTTGGCTTCTAGGTTCTATAGCCATATTGTTTTATAAATTCTTCAAATTTCAATTTTTATTAAAAAAATTTGATTAAAATAAAAAAAAAAATTATTGTAATCGTTTGTATGTAAATTCTGCTTGAAACCTAAAGAGATTGAGCTTGCAAGCTAAATTTATACTTCTCTAGTTTGAGTAATATTGAACTGATAAAAATGTGATCACTAAGTAACCACAACTATATATTGTGGTTAACTATTAAGGGTTAGTTAAAGTGTCACGACAATGTTATGCAAGCAGTGAGGCTTTAACTAATTGCCCGTTAATTAAGGTGCTATAGGTTAACAAGCTTTAACTGACTAGTTAAGACTTAAGATAACTCCTAATGTATAGTTTGTTGTTTCATAGTGAGCATTACGTTCCAAAAATGATGATAAGCGATAATCATTTAATTGACATTTTTGTAACATGGCATTATATTGTGGATAAATGATCTGATACATTAATCCCTTATATCGTACAATAGGTACGTGACAATCTGGAACATTGGTTTTCAATAACCACATTAACCCTAGATCACAACTACGCGAGCCGGTCACCTCTACTGCCCATCGATTCCGTCCACCTTGACCATCACCATCACCGTTCAGCAATCTGTCACCGTCCAACGATTCCATCAACCGTCGTGACCATAATCTATCATCGTGAACAACATCTTCTTCTGCCATGGCCATTAATCGTTATTCACAGGCCAGTTGATCAAATTGACCAACTGAAATTGAAATTAATGAACCTAATTAATCAATTAACCTTGAAATTGATCCAATTAATCATCAATTTGAAACTTCAATCGATCAATTTTGAGTTTTGAGTGATAAGTTTTAACCTTGAATGCATCAGTATTCAAACTTGAACGTTTAAAGGTTTAACCTTAAACGTTTAAGGGTGGGAATTTGGCTTGAATGTTTAAAGTTTAAAACACTGAACGTTTAAAGTTTTTATACTGAACGTATTTCGCGTACCTAATGTACGTTAAACAATTATTGTACGTTATTTCACCCCTTATATTCTGTTCTAGATGACAGCTTATAATTAAAATTTTAACTATATATAATACGGATAGACATATAATACTTGTGTAAAAGTTGACATAATATGAAATATTATCATTATGTCGTTGCATATGACCAACCCGATGACACAATATGGAATGTTTATCGACGTGTCGTAGTATATTTGTGTATGACCGACCCGATAGTGATAATAACATTATACAATAATTTATTAGCTAATAAAACCACTGTGTATATAAAACACAATTGTGATACAATGATATATTTGATATTTTGAATTTTGATGGTTCGCCTGTACCTTCTAACAAACGAGGTGTCTGGGGGGTCTTAAAAATGTTGATTAAATCAGAAAATGGATGTTGAGTCTTCAGGATCAATGTTGCAAAAATCCCGATTAGGCGTCGGTTAATTCTCGATTAATCGTTAGTCCTCACTTCACTGATTAATTTTGGGTTAATCCGTCAATTAATCGGTCAATGGTCAAATCCGGCCAAAATCAGGATTAATCGGACTTAAACGGTGTTTTCAGATGAGGTTCTGGCCAAAATGGGCGAGTTTCGGCGAGATTCCGGCCAAAATCAGCAGTTTCCAGCGAGACTCCAGCAAAAATTAGCTGCTTCCAGCAGATTCCGGTCTCTTGCCAAAATGTGTTTGTGTATGTATAAAACTGGAAATTACATATAAAAATGTGTGCGTGCATATATAAAACTAAAAATTATTTATTAAATTCTGATATGATTAATCCCGATTAATCGCTAGTCCCCACCTCCCGGTCCGACTAACGACTAGCGGTTTTTACAACACTGCTATGAAACATAAACAAACAAAATTGACATGTATATCCTTGTAATTCTATACTTTGAATAGTTAAAAACAAGAAATCAAAATAAAGAAAAAGGATTAGATATATCCTCTTTCTATTTTTATGATAATTCTAATGTATATGACAGAAACTCAGTGAGTGGCTACAATTTCTTTACTTTGTAACCTAATGGTAACATTTCTTTTACTTTGAGCAAAATAGAAACAAATGATATTATTTTCATTTCAAATACTTCAAGAGTATATTTTTTATTCACTTTTTTTTTCTAAAATTGGTTCAAGTGAAACCAAATAATATTCTTGTCGGTTATAAGTACAATCAATAATTGAACGACTTTAATAGAAAAATATTAAGATTGAACAGTCAAATAACATTCTTATACACTATTCCTTACCTATAATAAAACAATATAATCATCACATCACAACAAAAGAAATACTGGCACATTTTTATGGGTTAATTGGGTTCATAATTTTATATCTATAAACATACATAAATCATAGTAATATCCATCCAAAAAATTTATACATGAATCAAACTCTTATAACATATTTCTTCTTTTTGTTTATATAAGTTAATGTTTTATAATTATTGTGAAGTGCCAAGTTTCTTTCACCAAGTCAAACTTAAAAACCTACACACAAAAATTTAACAGGAAAAAAAAACAAATATTAAATTAAACTCTTATAGTCTTATCACTTTTAAAGTTTCATTAATAGTAAGTTAAGATAATATATTATAATTTGTTTTGTCAATACTAAAATGACATAAAGTTATTTAATCCAAAACTAATTCTCACAATCAACATTAAATTCAACCTAAATTGCAGATTTTCCTTCTATTAAAATTAAAAAAATAAAACCTTTTTTTATCTTCAATCACTTTTTGAGGACTTTCCAATCCATCACATAATTCTTGAAACTGTTTTTAAGCATTGACGGTGACTTTGACTTTGACTTCTCCAATAGCCCACATTCAACATTAGTGGGCCCATCACTCTTCTTGACCCCAAGCCCAAACTCAGGCCTTTGCTTCGGTGCACTACGAGACCGAACCTTAGCCCGAAAAGATTTGGTGTTAGCCATGTAACCCGGGTGGCTTGCGTAAGAATCATCCTTGGAAAGCCATCATAGAACGACCCGTAATCTTCGGGCCCACAAGAGTACGCAAAATGAGGGGTGTTGTGGGCTGTGGAGAAGCAAGGCTCGGACTCATAAAGGTTTGATGAACCGGGCATCGAGAGATGGCGCGGGTTAGTATGTGATTGGGATGGTGCTTGGTCCGCGGCCCAAGCCCATGTGTGGGCTCTTATTAGTCTTGATTTGGGATCTTCATGGCCCAACTCAATTGGGTTGGGCCTTTCACCATTAGGGATTTGAAAAGAAGATGAAATCCTTCTACTCCTACCTTCACTAGCCTCCCTCTACAAGTTTTTGATAAAAGATTATAAGTAGGAAAAAAAATTTGAGTATTGGATGTTTAAATAACCGCTAAACTCGTTCATATTGTTCAAATAAAGCAAAGAAGTCTGTTTTGCTGGTTTGAGATTCATACGTTGCGTTTCACGCTTTGGTTTTCATGGTTTGCAGTTTAACGATTCAACTCGATTTGAAGCGTGGAGCTAACCATATAAACAAAATCAACATTTTAACCTTTATAATGTATAATTTTCAGTGTTTTGGAATATTCATGTTTGCATACTAGAAAAGCGTTCGTGCGATAGAATAGGGAGCACAATGTACCATATATGTGTGTGCTGAATTAAAAGTTAAAACTATTGCAATACCATAATACTTGTTTTTTGAAGTAAATTTTGTATAAAAAATATTAACATATGAAAACGTTATGGTCCTTTAAAAATTGTGGGTTGAAGTTGGTTTAAAAGTCGAAAGTATTTTTAAAAGGATTGTATGCTACGTTTTAAAAGTTATAATTATTTGAACTCTTAAAATCATGTGAATATATTTTGTTTTCTCCCCTTATATGATATGTATTATAATATAGTATAATACTGTATTCATGAACCGTCTTTATTATTTAGGTAATTTTAATAGGCAAAACCGTCAAACCGGTAAAAGCAGTCAGTCTGGCCGACCCACCCAACGCCCGGTTTGTTTTACCATTTCTCAAGACTATAATAAGTGATTAACCATGCTAAACATGACCGGGAAAACCCTAGTGAATATAAACATTAATCATCATATTGGGAGCTTACAATTGATCTTCTTGGGCGAAACTGATCACTTTGAAGACGGAATTTGTGCGCAAGAACACTCGATCGTGCTCTAAACATAGCCTCCATCCCATGTAGAGCTTGAACAGCTTGTTTCCTCACCAAATAACCTCTCACAAGTGCTTGAATTTTTACCAATGATTTCAGTGCCTTCAATGCTTTCCTAGCCTGTTAACATGAAATAAAAAACCCATTCAGTTTTAATTATGGTTGTTCAAAAAGTTGTTACCGAAAATACAAAATCGAAACAAAAATCAACGATTGGTTTTGCATGAAATTAAAACCGAAAAGGTTTAAATTTATATTATTGAATTTTAAATAATATAATAAACAGTGTAACCCAAAATATTTTAGTCAAAATGTAATAATCAATTAATTTTCAACTCACAAAAAATATAGGCCCGGGTGGTAATCCGAAAAAACCAAAACCCGACAAAAAAAAAAGAACAAAAGAACAAAACGAAATGGTTTTCATAAACTCAAACAACGATGACTATCTTATTATTTTTAACTTTTGTACGTGTAAAATATAAAAATAAAAATACAAAAAGAAAAGAAAAGAGTTGCTTAGTCGAGACACAACACGAGCTGACTCAAGCTTCTAACGAGCTGAGCCAAACCGAATCTACTAGTTTACAAGTTTCAAAATGACGAGTGAAATGAAGTTCAATTTTGATCATACATCTAATTATAATCCGTTTTTAATTGCACATTAATTTAAACACCAAATAAATCGAAATTATTAAATATTATTCATATATGTGTTGTGTATATATATATGTATATATGCTTAGAGAGAGATATAGAGAGAGTAAGGGTAAAATGGTCCATGAAAAAAAATTAATGGTAAAATAGTTTGATGCATAATTTGATATTATTTAAATATTTGAAATATTTTTGGTGAATTTCATGCTAAAGGTATAAAACTTAAAATAAACAATAAATTAAGACTATATGGTTGTGAATTTTTTTAGAAAATTATTTGTTTATTTTTCGTATAATTATTTGAAAATACAAGTTCAATTAGGTTAAGGGTGTACTTAAGTAGTCAAGTGGCTCAATTGTATAAAATTTAAGGAAATTCTAAGAGAAAAATTTGTATATAAAATTTTTAACTTTTAAAAAGCTATATTTTTCTTTATTTTTGTTGAAAATGAGACATTTTATTCTAAATGTATTAAAAGTGTAACTTTTATTACGATTAGAGAATGGAGAATAGAGAACAATACAAGATGTTAGTAATATAAGTTTTTTTCAGTTGGTTTGTCTAGCTGCTAAACTTCAGATGATTGCTCAAATCTTGAATTAATATTTACTTTTTAAATTTTAGTTGTGTTGACTTTGCTTTGACTTAAGTTATTCTAAATATAATTTTATTGACTTTATTTTGAAGAAAATATATCGGGTCAAAGCAATTAAGAAAATCCCGAATAAAAAGTTTGTCGTTACATCTTAAGATTAATGATAAACGTATAAACTATTAGATTGGCACAACTTTTGATAAGCCGACCTTAAAATGTGTTATGAATGACAACTCAGATTTGATTATCGACCTTCGTTTAATACGGAATGACAGATCGTCATACATATAAACACTAACATATGTATAATGTATACATGCATCATGCATGTCCATTTTCGTATGGTACCATTTCACACACCAATGCTTATACACTATTTAAGATAAAACATAACATTTCGGTAATAAGTTTCTTCACATGAAAATATTTGGCCCAAACTTTTTGTCCATTTATTCATTATTATCATGGACATGCGTTTTTTAAGGAACATTATGGATAACATTAGAGCTACACACACATGATTATAATAGCAAAAGTATAAAACATTAAAACATGTTTTAGTTTTAAACACGTGATATAGGTATTTGATATTTTCTTTCTTTGTTATCCGATTTTGTCATGTACAACACATTTTTAATGTACAAACAGGCTAATTCCGTTCAAAATTGTTGGAACGATATACATGGAGTGTTATTCGGTGATACTAATATGGGGTGGCCGAGGATCGTTTGGACGATGGGGCAATGCCTCGTTAGTGATAGGTGAATGTATGATGTAGTTGCAGAGGGTGTGAAACAAAACTTAGGAGGGAAAATTGAGAAAGGAAAAAAAACGTATCGATTTAATTTTGTGATTTCATTTTTAATAAAACAAAAAACAATTCTTTTAAAAAAATGTGAAAGCAAAAAAAAAAAAAGACCGCCGGGGGGAAGCCGGCAAGAGAAAGAGAGGAATTGGGTTAAGTGTGGCAAGAACCTGGGATAAAACAGTTCATTTCCAATGAACTAATCACTCTTTCAACATGCTCTTTTTGTTCTACATCCGAATAAATGATATATAAAGTGGTGGCCGGTATTGTTTGTAAGGCCACGACTTTTAATATATTAACGACATTTATAACCAGAAACACTTAGAGATATTTATAAAATTATTTTTATAACTCTAAAGCCTAAATTCCAAAGTGTTTGGAAGTTATGGAAGCTAGATTGAGGGAGTAACATGTCCAAAAACAAAGCAACTTAAGTTGCTGGTGGTGTGATTGATATGAAGGAAAGGGTAGCAAATCAATTATGTTTGTGTTTTTGTTCACTTGTTAACCATAAAACCATGCCAATATTGTGAAACCTTTTATCCTTCCCTCATTTGTTTTTAGTATTGCCTTACCCCACCCATATTCCAAACTTCAAAAATAATTCATCACTCGTAACAAAATAACATTAACTTGATTTAATATAAACTTTATAATAAAATATATTCCTCACTTCATGTAGAATGACCAAAAAGTTGGGCAAAGATATAATGTTAAATCTTCTAATCATGATTGGTAATGTTCAATTGTTCATTATGTAGTTGTATCACACTTTAGAAACAAACGTAGTGTTTTAGCTCATATAAATTACTAGACATGGTGTTTTAGCCCATATATATATATATATTATATATATATATATTTGATGCAATGCATTATGTTTGTTATATGGTAAGTTTTTAACATGGTGTTTAGTGTCATATGAAATACAAGGCTTGGACTTAGTAAATTAGGTTGATGGTGTTTTATTTATGATGTAAGAGCATTCTTAATCAATCTATCAAATTATGTGAGAGGGGTATTAATAATTTATGAAGTGGTTTAGGATGTTATAATTGAATGGAAGATAAAATGTTGTGATTTTTCTGTATATTTGAAAATTTTCTGTAGCTTGTGAGTGAATGAGAGAGAAAATGTAATGATAAATGTATAAAAAATATTATTAAATTGAGAATGAGAAAGAAAATGTAATGTGTTTTAGGCTAAGGGTAATGGGGCTTGGTTGAGCTCCAAGTGATCCAATTAAAACCCGACACATAGGCGTTGACGTGGCACAGGATTAAGCCCCTCAACCAAGCCCCGCAGGGTGTAGTGGTTCAGGTGATCCGGGGCTTGATTGGATTTTTTTAACACAAAAATATAAAATAAAAATAAAAACCTATCTCTTCCTCCTCCCTCTCCAAACCACCACCACCGTCCACCCCTTCTTTCTCCCTCTCCAAACCGCCACCACCGTCCACCCCTATCTCTTCCTCCTCCCTCTCACACTGAAATTCCGGCCATAAACCACTACTTACCTTCACAACCCAAAAACCACCACCATACCTTCTCACAAGTTCCGGCCAATCGATCGGAACCGACGACCACCAAACACGGCACCGCACAGCCACCTGGATCTATCTCTCTCTCTCTCTCTCTCCAAACAACAGCTTTCTATCTCTCTCTCTCTCTCTCTCTCTCTCTCTCAACGGCTCTTTTTATCCAACCACCCCCCGTGGTCCGGCTCGCCCCTCCCTTCGCGCCCCCGCTCGCATGAGCTTGTGAGAAGGTATGGTGGTGGTTTTTGGGTTGTTCATCTATACCTTCTCACAAGTTCCGGCTCGCCCCTCAAACTGAAATTCCGCCCATAAACCACCTCTTTCTTCAATGACCACAACCACTTACCTCTCACACTGAAATTCCGACCAGAAACCACCACTTACCTTCACAACCCAAAAACCACCACCATACCTTCTCACAAGTTCCGGCCAGTCGATCGGAACCGACGGCCACCAAACACGGCACCGCACAGCCACCTGGATCTATCTCTCTCTCTCCAAACAACAGCTTTCTATCTCTCTCTCTCCAACGGCTCTTTTTATCCAACCACCCCCCGTGGTCCGGCTCGCCCCTCCCTTCGCGCCCCCGCTCGCATGAGGGGTGGTAATGGTGTACGCGAGCCACATTTGCAGCCACCTGGATCACCCCCCTCCTTCGCGCCCCATTACCCACAGTCTTAGTGTAATTTTAGATTTGAAGATAAAGTATTGAATGTGAATGCTCTAATACATATATTTAATACCAAAATCGTGTTAATAAATGCAAGATCTCGTACCCACAATATTGACCAACAACAAGCATTGCAAGCTAGAGTTGTATATATCGAGGTTTGCTATTGGGTATAGATACGTGTTCGGGTATGACCGGATATTGGAAAATGGGGTATTGGCCATACCCGGGTCAGGTTCGGGACCATATGTCTCTAAAAACCATACCATATGCATCGGGTTCAGATCGGATATAGAACCGGGTATATGAATACCCTACTTTCGGGTATTGAAAAAAAAAAACCATATTTTCAGGTTTTTTCGGGTATAGATTGGGTGTTTTTAAGGGCTGCACTTTTTTGGGGAATTTTTCGGGTACTTTTCAAGTAATTTCCGGTATAGATCAAGTATTTGAAAACTCGGCTTTGGTTATTGGAAAAACTGGGCTCCGATTTTCAAGTATTATCGGTCTGATTCCGAGTACGAGTTTTGGTACTGAATTGCATACCATATCTATGCCCTACGGGAAGGGTTGGGTACGGGTTCGGGTAGTAAAGACCTGGGTATAAAAAATCTCGATTCCAGGTTTTTTTCGAGTCCGGCTCTAGGGTCGGCTTTTTCTTTCACCTCTATAGTGCAAAGTAGAGGTGAACAAAACCGGTTTGACTCAAACCGGTTCGGTTTATAAACCGGTTTCGAAGTAATATAGGCCGGCCTGGTCACACCGGTTCGGGCCGGTTTATAAACCGGTTTAACCGGTTTTAAACGGGTTTTTCACAAACCAGTTCGGTTTCAAAACCGGTTTGATATATTTGAAGTGGAACCGGTCCTGAAACTGACGGTTTGGGTCGGTTTAGAAACCGGGTTGGGTGAAACCGGTTTTTTTTAACACCTCTAGTGCAAAGCAGGCAACCAAATCTTCGAAATCTGATGGGCTGATGAGGCCCGGCCCAAGTGTTGGAAGAAAATAAGATTTTAGACTTTAGAGCACAACAAACATGGTTCCGAGCCCAAGGTTGAGTTAATTACATCCAAGTTATCTAACAATATGGATTATGGAGAGTTGTGTGCTTATATGTTATATATACCGTTAAAAAACAGTGAGCTTATAATATAGTTCATGGCATGATAGATGAAACATTGAAACATAAAAGTAAATTAACTATCGGTGACGTTGCAGGTCTAAATTCCACTATGTGTCATATCCCCGGGTTTTAAATTCAAAAGTAGTTTTAAATAGAGAATCAAGTAATTCTATAATCATGTGTAATCGTGTTGCTGAATTACAGAATTGCATAACATGTATATGTGTCTTTACATTTCATTTACAATAAAAATCAATGGTGTAAAAGTAGGTCTCCAAAATCGTGTATTTCCCGAATACTCGCTATAAGGTATGGAGCCGAGAAGAGTTCTCTTTAACTCCACCTAGTTACTTATAATCGTGTCTCACAATTCTACTTTTAATATTAAAGAAACCCTAGTTCAGGATAAATAAGTTAAACAAATATCTCGGCCATGGGTTTATGGTTAGATCTGATCTTCACGAGTCCTAATCTTTAAAACCTGCAAAACAAAACACCGTGCTACAAAATACATGTGCTACAAAATACATGTAAACAATACTTGTAACAGGCGTGAGATGGGTGTGTATTAGATAATTATTAATTTATAACATGATGCACACCAATCAAAGATTTTGATATAGATCTACCCACCTACGTAAAGTTTTTAACTATTCTTTTACTAGTTTTAAAGCCCGTGTAGCACACGTAATGATCCAAATAATTAAGTTACAAATAAAACAATACATAATGTGTATAGAAAAATGTATTACATCTATGCTTGTATCATTATACATAAATTGATTTTATTTATATCACAAACGAATTTTTCAAAAAAAAATGAACTTAATTAAAAAATAATGCACGTGCATAAACATGCTAAAGAACACTCCATCTATTTAAAATTTATTCTTAGTATCATATATGTATAATTGAAATAAATTTAGTTATGAACCAATTTTGGAAAATACTTCTCATATAATAAAGTTTTGAGCGACATCATAAAATAAAAGATTTTGATAATTTGAGGGGTTTCTTGACTTTGTCAATTGACAAAAAAAATTAACATTTAACCCGTTCAATTTTGTGAATGTTTTGCTTCACTTGAACATAATTGTGTACGTCATGCTTCACATAAAACATTCTGATCACTATTCAAGGAAAAGTCAATATTGACACATTTTTTTTCTAATTTAATCAAAGTTAGAAGCATTAATAGGCCTTGAGGTGGCATGTCGAAAGTGCTTATCATTTTTTCTTAAATTTTAATAGTCAAGGGAAAAATACTCAACGTGCAAAATCCTGAATCTTGACTATTTTCAAAAATGTTCTTAAAAATAAATTCGAAACCCAATCACATTTAAAATTCTAACTTTCATTTGTTTTACATTTTCAAGTCAAAACTTTGAACACGTAACAAATTTAACAATATATCTATTTGCATTCTTAAAATTTTAAAAATATTCAGATTACCTCTTTTTACATGTAACAAATTTGAGCCAAATGTAGTTAATTTGTACAAAATGATATATTAACCAACTTTTAACCTGTAACAATTAAACTTAAGTTCCACAAAAAAACCCGCAACAATCCTTGATAAAAAAACACAAGAAACTAAATATGATAAACTTTAATATATTTGAAAGTGTTGGTATATACTCTCCTTACAATTTAACACATATATGTATAGTTTACTAAATTAATCGAAAAAATAAATAAATAGATTTAAATCATATATTTATAATTTATAAAATTATATGACAATGTACAAAAAAAAACAACAGAGAAATGGATTTATTTATAAAAAAAAGGATCAACTTTTAAACATATATTTATAATTTAATAATTTAAAAAATTACTTCGTAAATTGAAAGCATAGTAGTGTTTTTTTATTTACATTCTTCAACAATATACATAGTGTAATATGTTAATGATAACCTTTAAAATTATATTCTTTTCAATATTTAACGATTTGTTGTTGATTTTTAGATTTCACCAAGTATGTTGTGAAATATATTTTAACAATGAGTAGTGATATAATATGTAAATATCTATTATTATAAAATTGTATAGTTATAATATAAATAGAGTTTAAAAAATTAATAATTTAATCATATTATAGATTTAATATAAATATAGTGTAAAAGGAAAGTGAATAATTATTAATTTATAACATATATTAGTTTTGGAGGGAAAACAATTGTGAGAACTAATCACAAACTGACATGTGTCTATATTATTTTACTTTATTAGAATATGTAGATTTGATAATACTCCTATATATAACACAATGCATAATTACACAAATAAAGTTCACATACAAACCAATTACATACTGTATTTTTATATGATTTTGTTTCCTTATCTTGTTTAATTTACTTCAAGAATATTATTTTGCCCAAAAGAAATTACGGACAAAGGGGCGGGTTATACTAAAAAAAAGTAGTTTCCTAAGAAGACTATGAATAAATCATAGTAATTGGATCATGTCAATCAATGGTTGAGATTTAAAATTACCAAAAACCATCATAGTTTCCTAGAATTACTCTTTCACCACTATAACCAACATAGTTTCTTAGAATTGTTCTTTCACCATATGTTGTAATGTCACTTGTCAAAAATTTATTGATTCTTACCATTTTTAGGAAACTATTTCTTTTTATTCGAACCATTTTCTTCAGACAAATATGTAAATTTGATTCATTAATTATAGCCATCATTTTCTAAGAGTTGGTCAAGATCAGCCTAATATATATGGAGGTGATTTATACGTAATATATTTTATTAAAACATAACAAATTTGATATCTATATCTTCAAATAATCAGGACACAACTTTTTTCATTTATGTATAAAAAATATAGATATTTGAATAGTTTTTCTACCTTGAATATATCAAAGCATAGATTGTCACCTCAAAAATATATATATAATAGTTTTTAGAATGTGTTAATATTCTTGCATGAAAAATTATATTAGTGTACCTTCCATTTTTTTAGAACGTGCCATTTGAACGCACAAGGACAAAGTGGACGATAAACAAATCATTCGGTAATAAATTTCCTTTTAAAAAAAACTAATTTTAAGAAATCATTCGGTAATAAATTTCCTTTTAATTTTAAGAAATTATCTTTATAAAGAAATGGATAAAGTTTATTAATTAAAATTCAAAAGTTGGTGTTTAGGTAATTTTATTTTTATAGTTTATTGACATATATAAAGTATCAAAATAAATAAATACCTTTTTTAACAACTTGTATATATTTATACGGTATAACTATTGACGTTAAAAGCTATAAAGACAATCTTATCAAAAAAATTTTCCCTAAAACATTAAACACCCAACTTATAAATAACTTATAATATAAATGATTGTAGTAAAAGTATATCGGGTTTATATTGAAAACAACATGAACGTTTATATTAATGTTAAGGGACATTTCACATATACAACAAAAAAATAAAATATATATCTTTTCTAATAAAAGCCTGCCACTTTTGCCACTTGTTAACACCATAGCCCTTCTCATCTTTTTTCAACCAATTTTCATATATGGTCCTTATATTTTAAGTCATTTCAATATATGACATTAAAATTATAGGTTTATTCCAACTAAATCGTTACTACATATAATAAGTATTCTCCATATGGATTGACAAGAGACGATTAGTCATTAGTGTTTATTATGGTTTATATTAAAAATAATAAACAATAAACATTCGATTCATAATATGTGGAATGAGAACAAACAACTTGGATTAAATCCTGATAACGTCAGCGGCTAAGGCTTAGCCTTTAATACCTAAAAATACATATGATTTTAAAGCTAAAAGTTTTCAGGTTAACCCGAAACCTAGAATTTGGACCCAATAACCAACCCGAATTACTTCGGTTCTGGTTCTGGTTAGTATTTTCTTGGGTTCAAGTTTCTCGGGTCGGGTTAGTTTGGGTTCAGGTACGAGTTTCTTGGGTTGGGTTTCATGTTACGGGTAAAAGTGACAGCCCTACTTTCAACGATTATATATAAGAATCACTACATCCACTTTATGCAACTTTAAATCTTATAATATTCTTCTAACTCAGAATAATCACTATTATTTGAACATGGTTTTAATGTTAGTATGTATTTTTCATTTTTCTGACAATTACATTCATATGAAACAAACAAATCATTTTGTTATATTTAAATTTTCGGTTTTTATTTTGCTTGATTATACAATTTTTAATTGTAATATATAAAGTTAATTAAAACATTTGTCATACACAGAATACTAATAACAACAAATTTATCATGATTAATCAATTTCAAATCGTAAAGATTCTAAGGATGATTATATCATCAAAGTTCAGGTATATGGGTTTTGAGATAATCATGATTTTTTTATAAACATGAGCATATATTATCAAATGACATGATATTTTATGTGTATGAATATTTTTTTAGTAGTATCATAGATATATATTATCATTTATCTAGAGTTGGTATGTACTTGGAGAACCTTTTTTTGTCACACGGACAATTATATATGACTATATCAAGAGTTATAAGCATGCCTATATGTTACTTTATTAATAGTTACAAACAGACATGGACTAGAGATTTTGATTTTTGATAAACAATGTATACCTGCTAATACAATCACAAATGTAGTGTAAAATATAGTTTTTTACCTATTTGTAACATATTTGTGTAATCTTATTTATGTAATTTATGTAATTTTAATTTAATTGTAATTGTATTAACAATATATAATCAATTTCTTGAATGTATTTCACTTAATTATCAAAGTTTAAAATTTTTAACAATTACCCGTGTAATACACGGGCCTCAAACTAGTGTGACATAAAATACTTGAACAATATATTAGTATTTCAATGAAACATGCGTGTTTTTAGTGTATTTAATAAGTTGTAAGTAACTTTAGAGCATTTATTAAATATTAATTGATAATGATTCACATAGATTATGATAAACAAACCAAAAATCCTTATACAAATCTGCTCTTGAAATAATAGAAAAAACACTTGAAATTCGGGGGGGGGGGGATCAGAAAGGAAAATAGGATATTAATATATTAATAATTTACTCACTTTTAAGTAATTTTAAAGCATTTATAAATATTGTTTGATGATTGATTCACTAAGATTATGATAATTAATATCATTACAACAAACCAAAAATCCTTATAAATATCATTTTTCTAAAACAAATAAAATGAATCTTGAAATCTGGAAATGGATAAGAGAAAAAAAATACATAAATAGCATATTAATATATTAAGTTAATCATTATAAGTAATTTAACAGCATTTATTAAGTAATTTTCTTTAAGTGCATAAGTACAACTGGTTGTTGGAGAATTCCAAAACGCTTACATCTTTTATACAATGAATCCACCTTTTCCGAGTTCAAATTTTAGAATAGTATTATTTGAGTATTCGATTCACTAAGATTATGATAATAATATCATTAAAAACCAAAACAAGAATCCTTAAAAATATCCATTCTTTAAATAAATAAAAAATAATCTTTAATTTTGGGAGAAAAAAGGATAAGCAAAGCAAGAAAAATACAAAAACATAAACAGTATATTAATACTTTCTTTCACTTAAATTTAACTATATAAAATATATTTTGATTCATTGAGATTTTCTTAGTAATTAACAATATTTGAAATTACTTTCAACGTTCACCTTCTTGTGACGATATGTCAATTTTCAACCGTCTATATTAATTTTGAAGCTTTAAATTTGAGTCATTAGACTCATTACTTATTAGTAACATCATAAAAGAAACTTGTCACTATACAAAACCTTCATTAAGTCCTATTACTCTAATGTTGTTGGACCATAACACCAATTGGGTTCCTTTTTTCTTTTTTGAAACTAAAACTTCATTAACAACAAAGGCAAGGCCTCAAACCGAGTACCGTCAAAAACACCTTACAAACAATACAAGGGTTATTTCACCCAAACGTTCCAATCCGTTTTTTACATCTAGTTCTATGATTAAACCAAAAAAAGGTCAAAGCCTTCACCAAAGCCACAATATCTATCACTCTCGGCTTTGCCTCATTAAAAATTTTCTTGTTACGCTCCGTCCAAATAGCCCAACACGTCACCAAAAAAATGCCTCTAACCACCTTCTTCTCCCACTTGGAACTAAAAGCGATATCCTTCAACTGGAATAAATCTGCGATAGATAGAAATTCATACCTGGAAATCCTGCACCACAACCAAATGCTACTCCAAACTCCGAAAACAAAACCACATTCCAAGAATAAATGCTTCGCCGATTCATCCACAGCCTCACACAATGGACACAAAGTGCACGATAAGCTAATATGTCTTCTACTCAGCGCCAAACGGGTCGGAAGACGATCAATACCCAATCTCCATACAAATAGATTAACTTTAATTGGGATCCAGGTCTCCCAGATCATGATTGCCCCGTGCTGACTCAAACCATCATTACGCAGCCAACATTTCACCGTCGCCACAGAAAACAGCCCTTGTTTATCCGGGGCCCAGACCCACTTATCTTTAGCCTCAGAAAAACGCACCTGTGACAGCAGGAATCTCGCATCCTGGGCTTCAGAAATCGCGGACACATAATTAGTCTCCATGACCCATGAATCATCAATCAAAACTTTATCACCCTCCACCTTAAACCGGTCTCGAACAGACCCAAATTTATTTGTATCCGAACCATACAGGGCTAGCCAAAGGTCCTGCAAAACATCGGTCCCTATCCAAGCGTCTTTCCAAAACCTCAAAGACTCCCCATTACCAATAATGCCCCTGAAGTAAGACATGAGGCGAACCCCATCTTTGATCACCCCTTCCAAGTGCCGGACCAGATTCTTCCAGCAGCCCGGTATATTGCGTTTCAAAGGCAAGAATAACCACATATTCCTACCCCTATGAATGCTAATTAGGGATGAGTTTTTTTTCCTAAATACCCGTACCCGTACCTGTTTAGTACCCGTACTTGTACCCATACCTGTACATGTCTTTTGGGTACGGGTACGCAAATTTACTAATTATAGGTACGGGTACTTTTCGGTACAGGTACGGGTATAACGGGTACTAGTACCCGTTTAGAATATATAGGGGTTTTTATTAGGTTTTCAACACTTATGACTTAGCTTTCAAGCGGGATTTTCAAAATTTGAATAAGTTCATTCTCAATTTATATGTGTATATTCATATGTTTTGTATTCGTATATTTTTATTTCATTAGAACTATATGTGTAATTGTGTATATAATTAAATAACACGTCTTAACTTTCTCTCATGTTTTTCTATAGAAATCGAGGAAGCGATAAACTAAGAAAAGGAAAAGGGAATGGATTTTATATTATGGCTGATTTGTTTCACGTTTAGTTTTGGTATTATGTTTTGGTTGCGGTATTACGGTTTTGGTATTATAGATAATTGATTGTCATATCGTACCGTTACCGATACCTAGTTTAGTAGAGATTTTTTAAAAAAAAGAAAAAGATGTACCAAAGCGAGTACCGTACCCAAAGTACCTGTACCCGTATCTATACTTGTACCCGTACCCGTACCATATAATTCGGGCACGGGTATGGGTACCAAGATCTACTGATTTTAGGTAAGGATACTTTCGGATACAGGTACGGATATAGGTACGGGTACGGTCCTGATCTCATCCCTAATGCTATTAATGGAATTCCTTCACAGCCCTTCAATATCGGTTTTAAATTTATACGCCCATTTAACTAACAAAACCGTATTTACAACCGATAATCTAGTAACCCCCGTCCTCCCTTATTATGATTATAATAATAGATTAGTATAATTCCAAACAAACCAAAAAAATCCTTAAAAATATTTATTCTTGAAATGAAATACATAATAATAAGAATCTTGAATTTCGGAAAAAGATAAGAAAGAATATTTTGATTGCATATATAAACACATCTTGTCTTTTTTCCTTCTTCACCCATATTATTGTATTGTCTCATTTACCCTATATTTCACAACTTTCTTGAAATCTTAATCCCACACAATAAACCTCCAATCTTTGATCTGTTTTCACCAATTCAGCCAAAAGGGTATCCAAATATCCCAAAATTTCTCTAGAAAACTTAATTTCATTTCATACCCTTCAAACCCACAAATCTTAACTCCATAAAGCTTCAATCTTTGATCTAATTTTGACCTGATTTTGATCTGATTTCACTAATTCAGCCAAAAGGGTGTCTTGATTTGTCCAAATTAAAGCTCAATTTTGAATCTTTTTGCAATTTGGTGATATGGGTAAGGTAGCAGTTGCGGCGACGGTGGTGTGTGCCGCCGCCGTGTCTGCGGCGGCGGTGATGGTGGTGCGCCACCGGATGCGGAGCTCCGGGAAGTGGGCGAAAGCTGTGGAGATATTGAGGGAGTTTGAGGATAAGTGTGGAACTCCGATTGGTAAGCTCCGGCAGGTGGCTGATGCCATGACGGTGGAGATGCATGCTGGACTTGCTTCTGATGGTGGGAGTAAACTTAAGATGTTGATTAGCTATGTGGATAATCTTCCAACTGGGTATATATATAATATATATATGTTAATTGTTGATTTATTGAGAATGCTCATAATATGTTGAATTTTCAAGATTTGATTTGAGTTGACTTTTTTGTGATTTTGACTAGTTGGAAAGTTTGACTCTATTTTTTTTTGATGAATTGGGTTGTGTTCTAAAAGACTATAACATCAAGATTTGGATGTGCATTTATCTTGATATGATTTGGATTTGTTTGGAAAAAGTTTATATTTTTCAAGAATTTAGGATATGTTTTATGGTTGACTTAATTTCTTTGACCATGGTTTGACTGATTTGAAGAATTGGTTTGTGTTTTAAAACATCAAAATTTGGATGTGCATTTATCTGCAAGTTATTTGGATTTGTTTGGAAAAAGTTTATATTTTTCATTAATTTAGGATATGTTTGGCTTAATTTATTTGACCATGATTTGACTGATTTGAAGAATTGGGTTGTGGTTTAAAATATCAAAATTTGGATATGCATTTATCTTTAGATAATTTGGATTAGAAGAGAAAAAAAAGTTTGTATTTTTTAAGAATTTAAGCTATGTTTGACTAAATTTCTTAAAACTTTCTTGGAGTATTAGTATTTGTGGGAAGTTGGTTTTGAATTTGTTAAGTGTACTTGTTGATTCCGGTATTTAAGCGAAAACGGTCCCCTGCTTGTTAAGATTTAATTTCACTATTATTAGTTATATGTGTTTAGATAAACTGATTATAATGATTTTTGTATCCCAGATAATCATTTTAAGAATGCACCCTGAACCGTATTTCCATTACAAAAGTTGTATTTGAACAAAGCCTTTTAATTGAAAAAGATATGTAGGAATCTTGAGGCTTGTTAATCAAATGTAACTTTGTTCATATATTCCAAAAGTTATGAACTTTGTGCTTTTATTTATTTCGTAGCTTACTTTATTTGATTCTATTGGTTGGCTAAAAATAGTTATATGAACTTTACGTTTGACATTAATTGAACGGTTCTTCTTCGTTTGCTTTTCTGATGCAATGCTGTTACATTTAAAGAATGCATTTACTTTTTAAGAATACTACTAACCACTAGTTTGACTACAAATATCCAAAAAATTATAATCATAATCGTTTATCTAATAATGTAGTGACTTTTTATTGTGCTTGATCGTAGGGACGAAACGGGAATTTTCTATGCTCTTGACCTTGGTGGTACAAACTTCCGTGTTCTTCGTGTGAAATTAGGCGGAGTAGAAAATGTGAAAAAAGAATTTCAAGAAGTTTCTATTCCTCCAAATCTCATGATTGGGAAATGTGAAGTGAGTTTTCTTATTTTTTTTTCTTTTCTACTTTTAAAAATGAAATATTATTCCATTACTTAAATATATTTGGTGTGAGTTAGCATTTTTTTTTGGTTGTTAGGATTTATTTGATTTTATTGCCGGAGAACTTGCAAAATTTGTGGGTACTGAGGATGAGGATATGCAAATTCCACCTGGGACGCAACGAGAATTAGGCTTTACCTTTTCGTTTCCTGTTAAACAATCCTCAATTGCAGGAGGGACTCTTGTTAGATGGACAAAAGGATTCAATATTGAAGATGCAGTGAGTGTTGCATACATACGTTCTTTTACTATTTTACCCTTATGTATTTTATTGTATTAACCTCACAAAGACATAGCAAAACAAACTTTTCACTATGAAAATGGAAAGCAAGAGTTTTTTTTTAATTAAAAATATAATTTTTGAGGAATTTTGTTGGTACATATTTTTATGTTTTCAAGATTAATATTGAAGATGCAGTCAGTGTTGCTTACCTATGTTCTTTTACTGTTTTACCCTTATGTATTTTGTGATATTAACCTCACAAAAACATAGCAAAACAAATTTTTAATTATGGAAATGGAAAGCAAGAGTTTTTTTTTATTAAAAATATAATTTTTTAAGAATTTTGTTAGTACATATTTTTTATGTTTTCAAGATTAATATTGAAGATGCAGTAAGTGCTGCTTACCTTTTACTGTTTTACCCTTATGTATTTTGCAGTATCAACCTCACAAAGACATAGCAAAACAAATTTTTTATTATGAAAATGGAAAGCAAGAGTTTTTTTATTAAAAATATAATTTTTGAGGAATTTTGTTAGTACATATTTTTTATGTTTTCAAGATTAATATTAAAGATGCAATCAGTGTTGCTTCCTATGTTCTTTTACTATTTTGCCCTTTTTTACTCTATACTATAAACCACAAAACGAAACAAAGACAGAATTATTTTGAAAACGAAAAGTGAGACAAATTTTTTTAAATAAAAATACATTATTATTGGAATTGTATTAGAAGTACATATTGTACATGCTTACAGGATTTCGAGGGTATAATAGACATTCTACCATAATCAATTAAGGGTTTCTGTTTATGCAGTGTTATTGGTTTGTTTTATAACAGGTTGGATTAGATGTCGTGGAAGAGTTGACGAAAGCAATGGAAAGGGTCGGCCTTGATATGCGTGTTTCCGCTTTGGTAATTTTTATTTTTTTTTATAATTAATTTTATGCTGAGATAACGGTGTACTTAACTTTTAGTCTTTTTCTTTCGTTAATTGACCAGATTGAGTAGAGCCTTAAAAGGTTAAAAAATTTATAATTTTGTGTTGAGAATGCAGGTCAATGATACAGTGGGAACATTAGCAGGAGGGCGGTATGGTAACTCTGATGTCATTGCTGCTGTGATATTAGGTACGGGAACCAATGCAGCATATGCAGAGCGTGCAAATGCAATTCCTAAATGGCAAGGTCTACTTCCTAAATCAGGAGAAATGGTTAGTTATTATTATTATTATTATTGTTATTATTATTATTATTATTCATACAGTTGGTAGTAATTTTTACATAGATAAATAATGGTTCTTTATATGTTAAGGTTATAAATATGGAATGGGGCAACTTCCGGTCATCACATCTTCCTTTAACCGAGTTTGATGAAAGTCTTGATAACGATAGCTTGAACCCTGGAGAGCAGGTAAAGATTTGGATACTCTTTTCTTGTTATCTAGTATATATAATTGTTTAGATACAACGGTAGAAATTTAAAATATGCTGCACACTAACAAAAGCCGAAAGCAAGTAAGTTACATTTTTTTTTGTAATTAACCTTTAGCTTAATGCCATCATAATATTGTTTATTCATATAATAATATAATATAATCTTTTTAAACAGATTTACGAGAAGATGATTTCGGGAATGTATTTGGGAGAAGTGGTAAGACGAGTCTTGTTAAAGATGGCTGAAGAAGCCGAGTTTTTTGGAGATACCGTGCCATCCAAACTTCAAAAGCCCTTCGTATTAAGGTACATCATTGTTATATGATAATCCACAATGGTACTAACTAATAAATTGATCTTCGACTGCTGCATATGTTATTTGTTTTGACTTTAAATTTTCATATATCGTTTGATATTTTTTCAGGACCCCTGATATGTCTGCAATGCATCACGATTCGACTCCGGATCTTAAAGTGGTTGCAACCAAGCTGAAAGATATACTTGAGGTACGTATCGTAGGGGTGTGTGTTGTGCGGTTCGGTGCGGTTTCTGCTAAAACCAAACCGAAAACCAAAACTTCGGTTTTTGGAGTTTTTGAAACTGTTTGGTTTCGGTTTTTCAGTTTTCGGTTCGGTTTCGGTTTTTTCGTTTTTGCCATTTGAGCTTGAAAATATTAGGCCGAAAAACAAATTGGCAAAAAAATAATGAATTTAGGAATAAATAATGTTGTTAATTAAAAAATAATAGACTATTATATATTTGACAAAAAATATTTGAGTTACATATTTAATAAATTCTTCTAAATTACTTAATATAAATTATAAAAAAAAATTAGACATTCGGTTCGGTTTCGGTTTTTGCCATTTGAGTTTGAAAATATTAGGCCAAAAAAAAAAATTGGCAAAAAAATAATGAATTTAGGATAAATAATGTTGTTAATTAAAAAATAATAGACTATTATATATTTGACAAAAAATATTTGAGTTACATATTTTAATAAATTCTTATAAATTACTTAATATAAAATATAAATAAACAAAAATTTAGGAATTCGGTTCGGTTTTTTCGGTTTTTATCATATGCAAAACCAAAACTGAACCGTTAGTTCGGTTTTTTACCAAAATATAAAACCAAACCATTGGTTTTTGTTTCGGTTCGGTTTTTCCAGTTTGGATTTTTCGGTTTCTTGCACACCCCTAACGTCGTATCATGATGGTTTTGGCCTCGGTTTTGTACCCCAAGTTATATACTATTTAGTTATTTTTATAATAATTATGTAAGCATGAAATTTTAATATTCTAAATAGAAATTATATATGATTACGTGCAAAGTTGACTTGCAGATATCCAATACTTCTCTAAAGATGCGAAAAGTAATCGTCCAGCTCTGTGAAATCGTGGCAACTCGCGGTGCTCGTCTCTCGGCGGCCGGAATCCTCGGAATCCTCAAAAAAACCGGACGAGACGTTTCCGTTTCCAAGGAAGGCGAAGAAAATCAAAAGTCAATAATAGCAATGGACGGTGGATTATTCGAACACTACACCAAGTTCAGAAACGCGATGCAAAACGCCATGAATGAATTGTTAGGTGAAGAAACCTCGAGAAACATTATCATCGAGCTATCGAATGACGGGTCGGGCCTCGGTGCTGCTCTTCTCGCAGCGTCACACTCTCAGTACCTCGAGTATATCGAGTCGGCATAAATTTGTGTTGGATTTTTGTACATTTGTTTTAAGATTTTTTGGACTCATGGTTTGTTTTTTGGTTTATGGTATCTATTTCCCATTAAATTATATGGGCTCTTGTAGCGTCACACATGGAATTGTATGTTCACATGTTTTAAGATGTATTAGTGAATGAATGAATAAAGCAAGGTTTTAAAACATTATTAAGTAAGCCTTTTAACACTCAAATTTTTTATTTATTTTTGTATTTTTTTCTATTTGATTTTGCATATTATGACTTAATGAATGTAGCTTACTTCTTTTGTGTTACGATATAAAACGGTAATTGAGCTAAAGAATTGCAGAAGAAGAATAATCGTAGAGAACGAGATTTACTCTCAAATCATTAGCTGCTTATTCTAGGGTGTGCAAGAAACCGAAAAAACCGATCCGTAACCGAAAAAACCAATCCGAAACAAAAACCGATGGTTTGGTTTTATGTTTTTGTAAACACCGAACTAACGGTTCGGTTTTGGTTTTGCATATAATAAAAACCGAACCGAGATCCTAAATTTTTGTTTTTTTTATATAATTTATATTAAGTAATTTATTAGAATTTAATAAATACGTAAGTCAAATATTTTTAATAGTCTATTATTTTACAATTAACAAATATATTTATACTTAAATTCATTATTTTCTGCCAACCATTTTTTCGGCCTAAAATTTTCAAGTTCAAATGGCAAAAACCAAAACTGAACCCAAACGAAAACTGAAAAACAGAAACCGAACGGTTTCAGAGACTCGAAAAATCGAAGTTTTGGTGTTCGGTTTGGTTTTAGTTGAAAACCGCACCCGAACCACACCACGCACACCCTAGCTTATTCCACATCCCCGTTCCGTTTGTATATTTAACGAACTCAGTTGTAATGATTATTTTCATAACCCATTATACTATTTAATACCCTAACATTTTGATGGTCTATCGGTCCAAGTAAAAACTCTTCGGCTTGTCATTCTTTGTGCAAAACCGACTAACCGAACCACAACCAAAAAACCGGACCAAAATAACTAATTAACAACAGGTTGTTCGGTTTTGTTTTCTTTGTGAAACAAAATTACAGTTTGGTTCGGTTCAGTTATACCTTGCTCCAAAAGCGAACCACAATAAATTTGTTTGAATGTTTGTTATTGAATTTGTAGTCATAATTCATTATTTTAGACGAAAAGTTTCCCGTCTATATTCATATATAGGAGCAAAGAGTTTAGACCAAAATTTATTATTTTGAGCCAACTTTTTTCAGACTCAAGCGCTTCAAGCCAATATGTAAGGCCCAAACCCGATTTATAACCGAATGGAACCCATACAATAAACCGAAACTGAATGGAACCAACACTTCGGAACTGGTTTGGTTTGAGCCTAAAATCAACCAAAACCAAAACCAAGCATGATTAATAATTTTGTACTTATATCGGTTAACCGAAATCAACCATGATCAATGCGTTCAAAACACCCGGGTGCTATTAGAGGTGGGAAAATAAGCCGGTTAACCGAACAGACACTGTATCGGTTTGAAACCGATTATGTAGAAACCAGTTTGAAACCGGTTTTTAATTTTCTTCACCAAAACCGGTTCCAAACCGATTAACCGAACCGAAACCCGAACCAAAACTAAACGTAACCTGATCAAGAAACCGGTTTCAACCCGAACAGAAACCGATCATAAACTGGTTTTGACTTTTACTGACCAAATCAAACAGGTTTCACCCTAAACCGGTTTTGAGTTTTAAACCGGTTTGTGCACCTTTATGTGATATGTTAATCAACACATATCATAATAGAACCAAATTATAATTCATAAACATAATAAACTACAAGTGTTACTTATATATACTTAATAATCATCCAAATACTCACTCACATTTATAATTTAATTAACAACAATAAAATAAATGATCTAATTACAATAGAGAGTCAGGTAAACATGCAACAAATAATCATCCAAATAACATCAAACAAACTCAAAACTACACATTATCTTTCGCCTTCGGTTTCAAGGACGAGGACGAAGGCGTAGGTTGTTGTGGGGCTGCTTCAACAACAACTTGTTGTTACGCGCTATCAAACTTATCAACCACAATTTTCGCAACAGTCAACCCAACACCACTCGCAATACCCGAGCGAGCAACGGCGTGCAACCCCTGGCGCCACTGAAAAAGCCCGCTGGTGGCGGATGATTGAGTTCCATGCATCCGTTTTTTGACGCGCGGTATACATGGCTATAACGAAAGAACCGCCAAGACTACGTGGCGCGACCGAGCATATGGTGCTTACGGCGCATACGATACGGAAGTTGTCTACCTTCCACTCGCTCCTCGCGTCACGTGAAGGTTCTGGTGGCGTCATGGTGATGATGTAAAGTTAGCTGAGTTTTTGTTTTTGTTTTTGTTTTTTTTTAAACCTGGTCGGTGTTAAAACTCAAGCGTTGTCAGTCTTGGGCATTAGGCGGTAGAGGTGCACAAATCGGTTTATAACTTAAAACCGGTTTGGTTTGATCAACAAAAGTCAAAACCGGTTTGTAATCGGTTTCGGTTTGGGTTGAAACCAGCTTCTTACAATGTTACGATTGGTTTCAGTTCGGGCTTTGATCGGTTTCAGTTCGGGTTTTGACCGGTTTTTGCCCGGTTTTGGCCGGTTTCTGTTCGGGTAACCGGTTTTGGGGGAGAAAATTACAAACCGGTTCCGAACCTACAGTTTCAATCGGTTCCAAACCGGTTCCTACATAATCAGTTTTAAACTGGTTCAGTTTCAGTTCGATTTTCGGGTCGGTTCGATTAACCGGTTTATTTGCCCACCTCTATTAGGCAGTAACTCGACACAAATTCAGACGGTTTCGGTTACGTTTGTTGCGGTACATGAGCTAAAAATCGAGGTGGACCAGTGGTTAGGCGTTGGTTAGTAAACTCGGGCGTTGGTAAATCCAGGGATGAGTTGTTAGTCCCATGCGTTGAGGTTGTAAGTCTACGTGAATTTGGTTGGTTTTCATTACGGTCGTTAACTTAGCGGAACTAAAGCAAACAAAAAAACAAAACATGGACGTTCGGTCGGTTTTTGTCATGTTCGTTACCGTACAAGAATTAAAACAGACAAAAAAAACACGAACTTAACGTTTCGTCGGCTTCCATTATATACGTTCAGTCAGTTTTCGTCATCTTCGTTCCGTTATCTACAAAAATCAAAAGTTTAAAACAGACAAAAAAACACGAACTAATAAAAACCATGCCAAGGACGACTAAGGGCATGTTTGGGATTGCTTCTTTAAAATGCTTTTTGCTTTTTGGAGAGTCAAAATGTCCAAAATGACCCTCCAAAAGCACCTAAAAGCACCAATTTGATGCTTTTATGTGCTTTTAGAGGGACATTTTGGACATTTTGACTCTCCAAAAAGCAAAAAGCATTTTTAAGAAGCAATTCCAAACACCCCCTAACACGATGATACCACGAAGTGACCCAGTCAAGACTTAACAGCGGTCCTCAATTGTTATATAGTAATAATAATTATTATTATAACTCATTGTGTTCAGTAAATAAAACAAAAACAAGATGATGTATGTTTGTCTAAATATTTCATTAACAAATAACATTAGCTCTTATATATGTTCTTATGCAAATACCTATTCTCTCATATCAAACACTCTAAACAAGTCCCATAACAAACATCAAATCCAAAACACATTCATTCATTCATTCAATTAAACTCAAAACTCGGCGGCATCGGCGAATCAAAACTCTCCAACACATTATCTTTCGCCTTCGGCTTCGCTTCATCTTGCTTCCCACCAAACAAACCTCCAAACCAGGACGAGGACGAAGATGACGCATTTTTTTGTTGTGACACCTCTTCAATAACAACCTGTTGTTGAGGCTGTTTCACACTAGCCAACTTATTAAGCGTAATACCCGCGCCTTCAATTAA
>NW_027501706.1:0-49760 GCF_021521415.1 Bidens hawaiensis
AAATCCACATGGCCATTGATGACCAGGACAAAACCGCATTTCGGACGCCCGATGGTACATTTTGTTATAAAATGATGCCATTCGGACTTAAGAATGCAGGGTCCACGTACCAACGACTAATGGACAAAGAGTTTCATGCCCAAATCGGGAGAAACTTGGAAGTCTATATGGATGATTTGGTCATCAAAAGCCTCGAGCCAGAGGCGATGTTGAAAGACATTGAAGAAACTTTCAACACGCTCCGAAAGATAAACATGAAGCTCAACCCGAGCAAGTGTTCATTTGGGATGGAAGAAGGGAAGTTCTTGGGAGTCATTGTTACTAAAGATGGCTTTAGAGCGAACCCTGAAAAGGTCGAAGCCATTGTTAAAATGGAATCACCTACCACCATCAAACAGGCTCAGACACTGAATGGACGACTAGTCGCACTTAATCGCTTCTTGGCAAACCATGCGGATAAGTCGTTTCCTTTCGTGTCAACATTGAGAAACTGCTTGAAGAAAACGCACTTCCGCTGGACACCAGAAGCGGAAGCAGCTTTTCAGGAGATTCGGTCACGCCTGATCGAACTCCCAACACTTACAGCACCACAAGCGGGAGAGGAGTTAATCCTATACCTTTCCGCAACAGATAGAGCAACCGGGGCAGTCCTGCTAGTAGAACGAAAGGGCATCCAGATGCCAATCTATTATGTTAGCCGTGTACTAACAGACGTAGAAACCCGGTACTCTACCCTCGAAAAATTAGTCTTAGCACTTATACACGCTTCACGCAGGTTAAGACGATATTTCCAGGGCCACCCAATCACCATTCTCACCAACTTCAAACTCTCAAACGTTCTAGGCAAACCCGAATTATCGGGACGTCTAGCCAAATGGGCAATTGAATTGGGAGAATATGCAATTAAGTACAAGCCAAGACCAGCCATAAAAGGCCAGGTCCTGGCCGATTTTATTGCAGAAGTCCCCGCTTCGCGGGAGAAAGAGTGCTAGGAGGAGGCTCAACCCTCCCCAGCACAGGACGTCAATGATGTCTGGCGACTCTACACTGATGGAGCGGCCAGTAACGAGGGTTCAGGCGCAGGGTTAAAATTAACCAACCCAGCAGGCCAAGAATATACTTACGCTATTCGGTTGGATTTTCCAAGTACGAATAATGAAGCCGAATATGAAGCATTCTTGGCCGGTTTGAGAATTGCGCGTAAGATGGGAGTGAAAAACTTGGAAGCCCACGTGGATTCCATGCTGGTGGCCAACCAAATAAATGGGACGTACACGGCTGTGAACGACACCATGGCCCTGTACCTCGCCCATGCAAAAACCCTTATGCGTGATTTTAGTGATTGTAAAGTCATACACGTCAAGCGCAGCGAAAACAAATCTGCGGATGCGTTAAGCAAGCTTGCATCACTAGCCTTCACCCACTTGGGAAAGGACATCCGCATTGAACTCCTCGAAGCACCATCAGTCCCGCACAAGGAAATTTGTGTCATCCAAACCAGTACAGAAACGTGGATGACACCAATAATAAATTACCTTGCAGCAGGAAGACTACCAGAGTCAAAAACACAGGCAAGAAAACTACGCTGTAAAGCACTGAATTATCAACTCGTCAATGACATCCTTTACAGACGTAACTTTCTTGGCCCACTCTTGAGATGCGTGGACAACCAAGATGCCAACTACCTCCTTAGGGAAGTACACGAAGGCATCTGTGGGGTACACGCAGGTCCCCGCGCTGTTGTAGCCAAGCTAAACAACGCGGGATACTTTTGGCCGGGGATGCATACGGATGCACTGGCATACATCAGAAAATGCAGGTCTTGCCAGCTTTACGCACCTAACACGCATCGCCCGAAAAACGAACTGGTTCCAGTCACTTCTTCGTGGCCATTTCAGAAGTGGGCCATCGATGTGACAGGCCCATTTCCTACAGCAGCAGGAAATGTTCAGTTCCTAGTGGTAGCCATCGACTACTTCACCAAGTGGATAGAAGCAAAACCTTTAGCCCAAACAACCGCAAAGCATATCAAAAAATTTATTTGGGAATTTATAATTTGTCGTTTTGGACTTCCACAGAATTTGGTGAGCGATAACGGCACCAACTTTGCTGACAAGAAGCTACAACAGTGGCTAAAGAACTTCAAATCACCCACACCTTTACCTCAGTGGCACACCCGCAAGGTAATGGTGCGGTGGAAAGAGCAAACAAAAGCATCGTTGATGGCATAAAGAAAAGACACTCGGAGCACAGATCCGGCTGGGTGGACGAGCTTCCGCACGTCCTTTGGGCAAACAGAACGCTGAAGAAGGCCAGTACGGGAGAAACCCCGTTCAGCCTCACTTATGGCACTGAAGCCATGGTCCCGGTCGAAATTGGTCTACCCTCACCAAGGGTCTTGAGTCAACCAGAAGACAATGATGCGGAAAGACGGTTGGATCTTATGCTAACCGAGGAACGCAGAGACTTAGCCGCAGTGCGTGAAGAGAACTACAAACGACAAATGCAAAAGTACTACAACACGCGGGTAAAACTCTGCAACTTCAAGGAAGGAGACTACATACTGCGTAACAACGAGGCTTCAAACCAAGAGCGCTCAGGAAAGCTGGCCCCAATCTGGGAGGGGCCATACATTATCAAAGAAGTCCTGGGAAAAGGCGCATACCGGCTTGAAAGGCTCGATGGCACTCCTATCCCAAGAACATGGAATGGAGCTCAATTACGCAAATGTTATATGTAGATCAATTCCAAACTTGTAAAGAAAAGGCCTAGAGCCACTTCTAATGGAAATGATTCTCCTTACACAATGTGTTGATAGCCTTGCCCTTAACTTATGAATTTCCCATGTGCCGGTATTCACCGCACCAATGCGTGAAGAAGTAAGTAGTTGCGTGTGGATGGCGGCAAAACCCGCATAAACACAACGCTAAAAATGTTAAAAAGTTCTAAGGAAAACTTACACGCAGGTCAGACGTAAGTTAAGTTTAGCCATCCTTGTGAGTGCAAGTGACGGTCTTACCCGCACAATCACAAACAAGGAAGCAAAACTTCAACCTATCATCTACCACGTTCAAAGGTTAACTTATACTAAATAATAAGGAAAGCCTACACGCAGGTCAGATGTAAGTCAAGTTTAGTCATCCTTGTAAGTGCAAGTGACGGTCTTACCCGCACAATCACAAACAAGGAAGCAAAACTTCAACCTATCATCTACCACGTTCAAGGGTTAACTTATTCTGAACACTTAGAAAATCTCAAGGAAAAGATAAGGAAAACTTCCACGCAGGATAAATGTAAGTTTGGCCATCCTACTAAGTGCAAGTGACGGTCTTACCCGCACAATCATGAAAGAGGAAGAAAAAATAAACTTATAATTTACCATGTCAACTTATCTAAGTACTAAAGAAATTGCCAAGTGTAAACATGCGTTAAATAAAGAAAAGGACAAACACATTCTTTATTTCAACTTGAATATTACAAACATTGCTGGGTATATACCCGCATACAAAAGAAGTAAGAGCAAATATCTACGCTAGTGGTGGAAAGGGATCTTTTGGATCATGCTTCAGGACCACTCCCACTTGGACCCGCACCATCAGTAGAGTGTGACGGTTCAAGGAAAGCTCTAAGGACAGCTAGCCCATCATCAGCAGCAGCAATTTCATTTACCTTCTCCACCACCGGATGCGGGAAGGCAGCATAATGGTTCACTGCTTGGTCATAAATAGTTTCGGTATCCGCGTTATATAGAGGGAAGTTGGAAGGCGGGACGCCTTTCTCAGCAAACCCTAGACCAAGCAGGAAGCCGGTCCGTTCCCCATCCTCATGAGAAGCGTTGAGAGCTGCGCTCATAGCATCGTCGTAAGATGTCTCTGAAAAGACCCGATGCACAACCTACAAAAAATGTACAAGTATAAGAACTATTCTACAAAGGAAAGCGTGACGACATAAAGCTAAAATACCTGAGGCAACGCTTCTCGAAGAAGCCATTCCTTGGCAGCCAGAGCTTGGGTGCAGGCGCGTTCAGCTTCGTTCTTTTTAAGATTGGCGAGAAGCACATCCTTTGCGGCGGCCTCTTCAACGCCCTTAAGCTTCCGCTCGGTCTGCGCAAGCACACCCCTCTGGTCCAGGATCTCTTGAAGCTTCTTCGCATCCTCCATAGCCAAGGCATCATGAGCCTGTTGAAGAACCTCTAACTTAGCTTTAAGTTCTTCATTCTCCAGGCGGAGAGGCTCAGCAACAGCTTCAGCCTTGGTGGCCCTCTCGGTCGCGTTCCTCGCAGTCTCCTTAGCTAGCCGAAGTTGTTCGTTAACAGCTTGGGCAGCCTTGGAGCGGGCCTCAAGTCGCGCTTGAACCTCAACCTCGAGGGCCTTGAAGGCCTTCTCCTTCTCCGCAGATACCGCGGTCAGTTTTTGGTTCTCCTCCCGGAGAGCACGCGCCTGAGATATTTCTTTAACACGAGCTGCTTTCAACTTGTCGTTTTCACGACAAAGCAGCTCGACGCGTGGCTGCATCCGGGCCAGGAGAACCCGAAGCTCGTTGGTTAGCCTACCCTCCTGGTAGCTAACCATGGCTTCCCCCAACGCACCATGGGGAGCAGCGTGGCGAGCCCAGTCCACGCACTCCACAGGTGTACGAAGGGTTGTTCCTCGGCGTATGTTCCATCTTGGAACATACACTTCATTGGAATCTGACACTGCAAAAGAAACAAAGCAGTTAGGAAAAGATGATAAAAATTACATAAAGAACAAAAGAACCCTACGCACCTGTAGGGTCGATCACAGGCCGATAGCCACCGAACCCATCACCTGAACCTAAGGGAAATCCATCCAAAAGGTCAGGCAGATGGGAAGGTAGCAAAGATCGGCGAGAAGCCCCGCGCGTACCTGAAGGTCCAGCCGTCGAGGCCGATGGCGGAGGCGGCATGGTTTCCGCCGCAGTCGATGGCGGAGGCATGGTGTCCGTCGCGGACGCCGCGGAATAGTCAGCAGCAACAGTAACCGCTGGCTCAGTGAACGATGCCGTAAAAATTGCACTCACCGCCGGCAGTGACGTCATCTCGGCTGGAACAGTCGGCTCAGAATGAGCAACTGAACCAGCGGAAGCAGGCGCAGGCACCTGGGTCGACGCCTCAGGTAGGCTGACCAAGCCTACCGTCATTGGCGGAGAGGTTGTACTCGGCCCCTCACCCTGGAATGCGCCAACATCCACACCCGCGTAAAGAAGAAAAGTGTTAAAAAAAAAATTGAAGATTAAACTATGAAAATAAAAGCTAAGAGTTGTACTTACAGGGTTTCTTCCGCTTGAACGTACGGACGGGCGGGGACGAACCCGATGGAGCCGGTCTCTTGATGCCGGTCACCGTGGTTGTCATTGGTTCTCCAGAGGTAACAGTCGTAGCCTCCGGAATAGTGGTCTTCTCACCACCGGGCTTCCCCCCCGCCTCTTCACTATCTGACTCAGTGTCAGATAGGAGCACTGGATCGGCTGTGGAGGCCGCCTTCTCCTTCCCTTTCCCGCCGGCAGCCCGCTTCTTCCGCACTAACGAAGGACCATCTGCGGATTCCTCAGAAGAAGACAGGGTGTAAGGAATTCCAGCAGCGGGTACAGCACTGAGGGGTGGAGGGGAGAATAACGCCTTACCTGGCCGCCGGTGGCTCAGGATCTCGTGGCCCAGCGGATAAACCTCCACAAACCGATCCGCTGTTTGCTCCAGGATGGGCAACTCGTTCTCATCAAGAGCACGAGTACCCATCCGCACAGGATCGTCAGCTTCCCGCGGGTACAGGAGCGACTCCAAATTGTTCCCCTCTAAGAGAAAAGAAACAGTTAGAAGACAAACTCATATCAGCAAGAAAGACAAGACATACCATAAGGAGTAGAGTTCAAACCATATTCGAGAAGGATGGGAACCTGAGACGCCTCCTTCCACACCCGGCTCATCCCCAGCATCACCATCCCGGACTCCGCAAACCGGTAAACCGGAGATTGGACCAGGGATATCTTCGAGAACCATTCCGCCTCCTGGTAGTTGGGGGCGTGAAGGCTCGGAATTGCTTGGCCATTTTTAAACTTCATGGCAAGGGGGACGGCGCGGGCGGATATGTAGAAGAACTCCCGCTTCCACGATCGGAGACTGCGCTCGGTCGCACAAATCTTTAAACCCTTGATACGGGTTGTCAGGGTATACCACCCCTGGATGCACCTCCAGGTATAGAAGGTCATCAGGCGGTCCACATGGGACTCGATGCCCAGAATCCGGCACACCCACTCGAAGTGGCGAATCTTGGCGACCGCCATAGGGTGCAGCTCGGTCAAATGAACACCGTGCCTCTCAAGGACACGGTAAACAAATTTTGTCAATGGGAATCTAAGATTCCCATAGACAAAAAATGCAGCATAAACCCCGATCTTGCCTCTGGGGGCATCGTACACGGTCTGGTGGGATTCAGGAAACTCAGGCTCGAGGGGATCGAGCATGAACTTCCTGACAACATACCGGTACTGATCGCCGGGCAGAGCACACTGGCACTCGCCAGCAGTACTCCTGTCGTCGGCCACAGCTTCAGCATCACGTGAAGACATCTTGCAGAGGAAGAAGAAAACGATTTCGAGAGAATGCTCGATTAAATAAAGGAGTATTCGCCGGAAATCGCCTTAAAGATGAAGAGAAGAGTGAAAAGTGGGAATTGCAAATAACCCTCTCCCCCTTTATATAGTAATCGCAATTAATGCGGTGAATTTAATACGGAGGAGAGAGAAATCGAAGGTGCAATGAAACTATGACACGTGGCAAAAAGCAAGCTGGCAACAGCTGTTGACAGGACGCGTGCCAGTAATTTCGCGGCCACGCGCCCGAAAAATCGTGCCCACGCGCCTGAAAAAGCGACTGGAATGACCATGTTCTGTCACGTCACCATAACTTCCTGCACGTCCTGACACAGTCAGAAGAAACCGTCGCACGACGTTTCAGATATCTGGACTGTTCTTATCCTTACCAACCTTTCGAATTTCAAAATTCAAAATTCAAAAAGATTCAAAAGTAAGCGGGAAAATACCCCTTACCTTGGCAACCAAGTAACCATAAGACGGATGCGGGTACAGTGTTCAGGCAAAACCCTTCACATACCTAGCACCCGCAGGGAATTGAAGCCAAGAAAACCCCGGCAACAAAGTAACTATAAGGCGGGTGCGGGTACAGTGTTAGGGCAAAACCCTTCACATACCTAGCACCCGCAGGGAATTGACGCCAGGGGTACCTTGAAAGTAAAGTAACTGTAAGACGAGCGCGGGTACAGTGTTAAGGCAAAACCCTTCACATACCTAGCGCTCCGCAGGGAATTGAAACCAAGAAGGATCTTTTGGGCAATGCTTGTGGAAACGGAAATAACATCCCCGCATAGCGGGAACGTCGAGAAATACATTGTTTTGAGGCTCCAGGATGGAATTGGTGGTTTAAACATAATTGATCACTATGTTCAAAACCACTAAAACCTCAAGGAGAATCCACACAAGTGAGACTCAACGCTCCTGACTTGCGAGAAGGTTACATACCTACCCGCATCATACCCAAAGATCAAGCAAAAAAATCGGGAATTTTTGCAAGTGACATTAGGAAATCCGCGGGAAGAATCCCCACGGAAAACCTTAAAACTAAAAACCTTTTCAAAACCCCTTGCTTAAAGTCCAAAAGTTCACCTCACTTTATTGAACATTCATGAGAAGAACATTGGACTGGGGGGACTTGAAGAGGTAGGTCCCAGCAGAGCCCAGTTGGTCCCGCAAGACTCACCATGAATAGGGACGTCTGCGCAAAGACCATCTGCTCCCGCAGGACCCACCATGCTCATAGAACCTTACGCGCAGTACGCAAGCTGTACATGCAGGGAAAGCCTCCCAATGGTGAAGTACCCCGCCTGTTCCCGCAGTTGCGGATACAAGCCATCAGGGAAGGCTACCCGCAGACAGCAGGGCTACACGCACAAGACAATAGATACTTCAGTAGTCACATGAAGGAATGAGCAAGGCGGGAACAATCCCGCCTAAATGAGCCAGTCTGTATGACTCTGAAAGATCTTTTGTACTATACCTACCAAGGTATGGATAGGACAGACGATCTGACCAGAACAACCCATGAGCCAATCACGGGGTGACAGCTCACCGACAACAGTGCGAGGAGGAGCACCCTCTAGTACTGTTTGTCACTATTAGCCGCTGCGTACTCACCAACCCTTACTGTGGGACATGCGCAGCCTACAGTTGGTGGAATAGTGTTACTATTGGCCGTAACCTTTTCACCAACCAGCATGGCCTGCGTACAATCCACAGTAGGTGGGACGTGCATAATCTACAGTTGGTGGAATAGTGCAGCCGACTTTGTCACTGTTGGTCGTAACCTACCCACCAACCAGTATGGCCTGTGCATAGTCCACTGTTGGTAGAACAGGAATACTATTCAGCCGGCTGTACCTGCTTGGAAACCTACCTTCGGCTATAAATACTCCAACATCTTGGAATGGTAAGATCATCTGCTACCCAGTTATCTAGCAATCTCTTAATATACACTTATATTCAGAGCAATCTAGTCTGATTCTCACGCCGGAGGGTGGTCACAAGGAGGAACCCCCCCCCCCCCTTCTCAGTGACGAGCTTACGGTGTTTGTTTTGCAGGTCTCCTGAAGAACAGCCTTCTCAGTTAGACCTCATCCGTGGGAAACATTACTTAACCCCCAGATTATCTATAATTTGTCCAGGGTTCACTTAGTGTTTCTTCAAACCCTGAATTAATCAATTCAACATATGAGTAGGGGTGTGGCTGAATTAAGCTCCCATCTTAATGTTTTCAACACCTTCATATCCATCTTTTAGATCAATTTGACTACAATACAAAACAGTATTCTAAACCATCATGTATAAATCAAAATCCTACAGTAGAATTTACCAAATCAAAATTAATATAAATATAATCCAAGTTAGTTTTATGATATATGCACAAAAATATGAAGAGAGATGAATGTCGTAAGATGTTTTTTTGGTTATGTTGTTTATAGTGACATACGCATAGTGTCTTCAAAGATCTCAAAACTCTTAGTTGATTGCTTAAACAAAGGAAAATGATTGCTTAAATAGTCGGCTTCTTCAGATTCGAACAATCATATAAGGATTACAGAAGAGTAAACTTACTTTTGTTGTTAATCTTCGCATCGTCACTGTGTTGACAAGACAGTGGCCTTCAACCTCTGGGGTACTCGATTTAGGTGAAATAAGCAGAAGATGAAAACATGAGGTTGGTGGCAGTTGGAAAGAGACAAACACGTGTTATGACGTGTAACAAATCAGAAGCATTAATAAGAGCTTGTATGCCAAGCTCAAAAAGTTCCACATTTTATGAATAGTGGCCTAATGTGAGTAAACCGCAAGTTACCATTTAGTATATATATATATATATATATATATATATATATATATATATATATATATATATATATATATATATATATATGTAAGGCCCTGTTACCGGTGCCTCACATTTGGACGCTGGATTTACTCATCAACATAGTTCTAATTATCAGAGTTAATAAAAACATTCGCGGATTATAAAAACTTTTATAAAGCATTTCATAACAAACCATAGCTTGTCTTAAAACAACACCTCTTCTTTCAAAATAAACAAAACATTAAACTTAAACGTCTCGAGTCTTCCGATGCCAGCCTCTTATTCAATGACACGTGTCCCCTCAAGCGAGCTACCTCATCCTACTCACCTGCGTGCATACTAAAAGTCAGCTACGCTGAGTGAGTTCTAGTTAATCAGGCCACATACAAAACATTCACATACATTCATACGTATCCGAAGACGCGTATTTTCATCTTTTCTTACATACTTACATATCTACTTACATACATACTTCTATTCACACGTACACGTTTTTAAAGAGCCTTACGCCCTATAACCTTCCCTACATTCGGCGATATTATTAGGGTCGGTTCCCTACTTTCACCGACATTATTAGGGTCGGTTCCCTCATTCTATCTATACCTTTCGTACCTCTCTATACATTCATGATTATAAATTTCATACGTCCAACCGTCATCTATGCATCATACATATATCAATCATATCTTTATACTATCCCTTGACGGCACATGCAATATCCGAAGATCGTTCATGCATCGTCAAGCATTCATTCATACATAAATCATATAAGGCATACACTTACCACTTAAGGTATGTGTATTAACTAATCACATCGAGTATGCACACAGCCCCGAAAACATAGCAAGGAAATGGGGCTAGAAACTCACCTGGATTCGGTTACGTCTTCCGTTAATGGTTATCCTTTTCTTGAGCTGTGCGCGACTAACTGTTTAATAAAATGCAATTTTAAACACCGCTCTAGTCATTCTCATTGCTACTTAATAAGGCTTACGCGTCTAAGCCGGTGTTACTTCATTGAATCTTTACCGAGTTAGTTAATCATTACTCATTAACCTTTAAAGGTATCTTTCATAAATTATCAAAGTCCAAGGGCTATTATGTAATTGTATCATTCTTTTCTATGTCCATGGACCATTCTGTAATTCTGCCAAACTTCTAGTTCGTTATACAGCCCTTTACGAATGGGATTTTTAACGAATGAACCCATTCATTATAACGAACTGACTATAATAACGAACTAGTCCTTGTAACGAACTGGACCTTACCGAACTGGTCATCATAACAAACTGGACCTTAACGGATTACCTCTTGTTCGTTATCCCTTCATAACGAGCTGTTTCTAATTCGTCATTTCGGCTTAACGAATGGGCATAACGAACTACTCACTAATTCTTATGTCTCCGTTAACGAGACAGGGTGAGTTCATCACGTTCCCGCTAACGAACTAGGATTAGGTCAAAACATTCCCTGACAAGACCTTAACCTCGTACCACACTCTCCGGCGCCGCCTTTCCGGCTCCGCCGTGCCGAAAACCGTATCTTAGCCCATTTACCCGTTTCTCATTCCAAAAAACTTATTTATGTTAGAGTTTACATCTTTCTCACATAATAGGGTCCGATTTACTATCCTACCAAGTTTCATGCAAAACCGACTTCGTTTACCCGTTTTTTTTACAAACCGAACACTACTCGTTTTAGCCGAAATGAACCAACTAACCCATTTATTATCAAGTTCATTACTTTATCAATAACCATGACCCGATCTATCATCCTACCAATTTTCATGTAAGCCCGTTCATAAAAAGTAGGTCTTTTTAACAAAAATGTACCTTTGAGGTTTTTGTATGAAATCACTCGAGATGCTCAAAACCATATCAAACGAACTCCGATTTGAGTTATTCAAGCGGCCACGGAACCGTCTCGTCCCCATATACAAAACCATCAGATCACCTTCTCCGAAAACCGCCGCTACAGTCGCCGGAACAGCTGAAAAGTTGCCGGAATCTTCACTTTTGAGCTGCTATGGTTTTGTTGATAAAAATCGGACTTCCCGACATGTGATCGAAGATCTAATCAGTGGAAATCTTAATTTATATTCCATGAACACTCTGTTAAAATTTGAGACCGATCCGACGGTTAGATATCCGGGAATCTTTGTGTCTTTGTGGGTGGTTTTCTCAAAAACGGGAATTGGGTTAAGTGTGTGTTTTGATGGTGTAGGCTATGGTGTGGAGATGTATGGAAATGAAAAGGATTAGGGTTTTAAGGGGTATTTATACTCCCTTAAGCTATGGACCTTAGGCCCATCTTTCCTTTTTGGTCCATAATTAATTTCATCTAATTAGCTTACTTATCTTTCCATCTTTATTATTTTATTTCTCTACTAACTTAAGTAAACTTTTCCACCATAAATAAATAATATATTAATTATTTATTCTTAGAAATTTTGGGATGTTATATATATATATATATATATATATATATATAATATATAACTAGTTTTTATTACGTGGGTTGTTTTATATTATTTGTTTCTAATATTTATTTATTTTTTGAATTTTTATTTTTTTATTATATGAAAGTTAATAATATACTTATGGTTTGATGATAAATTGTTTCACAAATAAATTAGATATTATAACCCGGTTTAAAAGATATATGGGTTTGATGAGACCAAAGACCCGTTTATTTTTTTTACTACATATTGGTTTTTTATTTATAAATAATATATATCTTTTTTTAAATAAATAATATATTAATTTTTAGTATATCTCTACTTTATAGGATTATTATATCAAATATTTGGCGAGATTAGTTTTTTAATTTAATGAGATGTTATAAACCGTTTAAGAAATATATGGGTTTGATAAGACCTATACCCATGAATTCGGGTCAAATGCATGAGAAGCCTCCATTTAAAAATCAAGCAAATCTGGTGACTCCATAAAAGAGGGGAGCGACCACATCGCGACACCTACGATTTTTGGGTTTTCGTTTATATATATATTATAGATAAGTAGGGTTAAATCATTTTTTTGGTGAATGGATTTAAAAGGGTCACAGTGGAACATGTGATGCCTATACGGAATTAAAAGATGTGAATGTATACCCCCTCGTCTTATAGTATTATGTTACTTGACCCTGTTAATGCAAAATTTTGAGTTTGTTTAGACTTGTAAACGAACTGAACGTACAGTGAACTACATGGGAGTTGTCTTGCGAGATGTTCGGTTGTTTAATAAACGAGCATACATGACCAAATTTTTTTCTCACTTAGTTAAACCAACAAATATAAACACATCTCTCGATTGATTATATATGTTTGTTGGTTTGCATTTGTTTCATTTGTTTACGTTCATTAATATAATCATTTGAAAGTTTTTAGGCAATTACATTATACGCTAGTTTTAGTAACTTTTAAATGTTGATAAATTCTTTAATACAATAAGGGAAAACGTGATAATTAATATAAACATGTGTATCTGTTACAATAAAAAGAGAGTAGGAACAACAGCAGATTATGATATAGTTGACATGTTTGTCAGCTTGATCAAGTTCTCCTTTAGAATAAGGATGTGGATTAGGGTTTTAGAGAGACAGATTTTGGGAGAGGTGATTTGGTTATTATCTTAATATATATATTCTCTTTCTTTTATATAAATATATAAAAGGGTTAAAATAAAAATGCATAGTTTTGTAGGAAGAGTAGGAATAACACAAAATTTAGAGTTAAGAAACTATGTAGCATAAATCTTTAATCCTTGGAAACTATTTGGTAGTTTAAAAACTACCAATCTCAACCATTAGATCATAAATCCAATGGCCTAGATTGATTCTTACTCTTCCTATAAAATTGTTTCTTTTATTTATAACCCACCCCTATATATATATATATATATGATGAAAAACTCTTTATTAGGTAGTAAGGGTAATGTGATCCATCAACAATTACCAAACTAATATATGATAAGGTATGATTCATATTTTGATATAGTATAATATAAATTATTATAGTTGCATGGGTGGGATCCGGTACAAATACTATTAACATACTAAACATGCAAATAATTAGAGTAATTACAGTTTTGAAGTAGAATAATTATGTTATAAAAAATAATATAGTGTAAGTTCCAAATTTATAGTGTAATAATAATTACTCTAGTTATTTGCACACTTCTATTGATAAAAGTCATTTGTATTTGATCCAAATCCATAGTGACATAGATATATAAATATATTATTATATTATTCTTACATTCTCCAACTTGGCTAAGTAATCATCTATTATGAGTATTAAATAAGTCTGATATGGAGTTAATACTCATTTTAGCTTTAAACTCAAACTGGAGTAGAGAAATAGAGTTATTGAATTGACTATCAACTAAAGACCCCATTAATCATACCACAATCCTTATTTAAAACCTAAGTAGTTATGATTAAAATTTCTGAGTAAGCCTTTCAAATGTTTGATTTGTATAATAATTTATCTATGTTTTATTATGATAGCAGAACATATTTAGAGACATATAAGGATCAAAACTGGTGAGGAAAATTAATAGTTAATCATTCATAGTGCGATATGCAGTTTTAAATGGTCGTCAAAAAACCCAACATGATAATAAGCACTTACATAATACCTATGGGTGATATACCTTTAGTTATTAGATCCATTAGCATACCATGAATGTATTAGGTGCAAAAAAATGTAGTTTCCTCAATTCGTTCATAAACGAATAATTAATTCACATTGAAATTTAATGTAACACCTCTCGAAATGGTACAGTTTGAGAAAACATGATAGCTGACTTTATCAAAGTAACTCTTAAATATATAATTTACATGGAGTAAATAAATTTATGAGTCCACTGAAAAGTTTTGAACAACAGTTAGTGACTATTGCTTTGTGATTGACAACACATTATGTTATTATAATTTTGTTGTTAACAATTCATTATGACATCTCCATGAGATAGATATGTCTGCCGATATAAGAATATACCCTGAAATTGAGTTGTAGCTATCTTTGAATATAACAAAGTTAAGGTAATCAACCGGTTTATGTTCTCACTTCTTTAAATTATAATCTCTCGTTTCCTTTAAGATATCAAATCGATCTAGACAGATCTAGTGTATTGCAATGTGAGCAATATCTGTTAATGCAGTATTTTATGTATTTGTCTTGTACTTTATTCTTATCTGAGTAGGTTGGGTAGAATAATTTGAATTTATTCATACATATAATTTGAATTTTATAATTTGAATTTATTTGGTATAATTGAAAATAAGTTATAGTTTTTATAAGAAACACAATTAGGAAATAAATCAATTTTCGGACTATTTAAATTTGATCTTTTTGTTGATAAAATTGGAAATAAGTTACAATTTTAACAAAAAATTATCCATTTATATAACTAATCAGAGTGAGAAAACTTCAAACTTTGAAATAATAAGATAAAAAAAATATATAATTCAAACAAAAAATGAATAATAACAAACCAAATGTTGACTAACTCTATTAAAATTTCAAATTTAAAAATAAATCGTAACAACAGGAAAAAAAATCGTCAAAATATAATTAAAACAACTCTCTTAAAATTACAAATTTAGAAATAAATCGTAACAAACTGTCAATAATGAAGATGTTATATGTAACATATTATAACTAAAAAAAAGTAAAAAATTGTTGATTATAAAAATGACAATCTTAAAATTGTGAACTTATAATTTTTGACTAACAAACTTTTGAACATAGTATATTTTCTTACGAATTCGACCCGTAATCAGAAATCACAACAGAAAAAAAATACACAAAATGCCATATGAAATGCAAAAAAAAAACTAAAATAAAATAATGATAATAATAATAATATACCGTCGCGTTTGTCAAAACTAATACTTTCAATCTGTTATACACGAAAGTAGATTTCAAGGTAACATGTTGATTTTCTAAAGCACAACGACTAGATATAAGATTGCAAGCAAAATTCAATGATATATATATACAAAACCAACAACCAAAATAAAAAAGTTACGCCGGTTGAATTTGGAGTAGATAGAGTGAGTGATGGTTGATGGTGCATCTGCATTAGCGTGTTGACTACATTCGAAAAAAGAACCAATAGGAAAACCCACGGAAAGAATAAGAGCATATCAATGAATAAGAACAGATGATGAAGATTGTATAATAAATATAACTTTTTTACGGAAATCTAAATTAATAGGATATGATTATCAAGAGTTAGGTGACATTTATAATTCTTTGAATTGTTAATATATGGTATACAGAAATCAAAATTAATGGGATAAAATACTAAACATTAAGTGTGATTTAATTATTTGTTACCTTTTTCCAAATTGGTGCATGTCAAACCTTCTGTTTGTTCTATACGAACCAGAAGATTAGAATGTGAAGCATCAAATGATTGATTTAACAAAACTTGAGTTTTTGGACATTTGGAAATTAACTTTATAATCCTATATATATATATATATATATATATTGTCATGAAGCCAACAACTAAACTAATTATATTAGTTTCTTAAATAGCAATAAAAAAAGGTCAAAGTGATACAAGTTATTAGTTTACATGAATTAAACCACTACACATACATTATCACATGAAGAGTGTTCACATTTAAAACCAAATATTTTTTGTAAACAACCTTCATGTGTTCTTGAACCACATCATTCACATGAATCCTTAAAATGAGATATCTTGCTCATAGCGAAAAGGTAGGAATCTAATACATTAGTAAAATCAGGCGTATTAGGAACAAAAATCACAATATATAAACACAATTTAAAGTAACAAATAGATTAAACATCATATCAGTTAGCCAATAATTAAAAAAAATCATACCTTTAAACTCAAAAAAGATTAAAACATAAATAGATTAATAGGAATCAATTTAATGTCAATTCTATTAACAGTTAATCTAAAATATCGTGCACTTTAACCCTAAATCCAATAGCAGTGAATCAGCTTGATGTTCTTCACAAAAATCTATTAAACACTAAAATATAAATCATAGTTGATAATTGAAAACGATGAACATATTTGATGTTGTTTGGATTACGAAACCGACAAATTATGAAGAACCGGTTGTAGACGAGGCGAAGAATCTGGTTACAAACGATGAGGAGCGTTATGATTTTTGAACAAAGCATGTGTCTTTTAAAGAAAATGATGTTTCTTTATTAGATTTAGAAATTGTTTTTTTTTGTTTTTTAAAGAACCAAATTAAAATAGTTAAAAAAAATACCATAAATTTTGTATCCTCCTCCTCCTCCTCGAAGAAAAGAAAAGAAAAGAAAGAAAATGGCTACAACAACAGCAACAGCCTCAGCGGCGCAGATGGAGGGTGAAGTGGTGGGAAAACGGAGGGGAATACTGGCGACGTCGTTTGTGAAAGACGTTGAAGCTTATTTGAATCAATTAGAGCTTGATGTCAACTCTGCTCTAGCCTTCCTACAAGAAAGGTCATTTTAATTATTATTCACTCATCATTTCTAATTTATAATAATAACATCATATCCGTATTAGGGTTTGTCAATTATATTTTGTATCTATTTCTTTAAAACTTTGAATTTATGATGATTGTATGTGCAGGCTTCAGCAATACAAAGTGGTTGAGATGAAACTTCTTGCTCAACAGAGGGATCTTCGGATCTTCAGGTACTATCATTTCTATACTTTATTTTAAAATTAATAACCTTTTCTTTTCTTTTCTTTTATGATATAGCATAACAATATGTTTATATTTTTCTTACCAGGCCAAGATTCCAGATATTGAGAAGTGCTTAGACGTTGTTGCCACTTTACAAGCTAAGAAGGAAAGTGACGAGGTTCGTATTATTATACTTGCCAGTCTAATCAGTTTGTGCTCACTGCCTTGCTTGTTAGTGGATTTCACTTCTAAATATTGGTTTTGAGTTTTGACTCGTCAATAAGAGTTAATATTTTATGGCTATATATGTATTGGTTTGTGCTATTAACCTTAGTTATAAAATTCCCTCGCTTCTTGCGCCTAACTCATTTTCCAGGCCACGCCCAATATATGTGCATCTAGTTCCTAGTCCTCGCTTCTTGATCTTGAAGTTGATGACACCTAGGCCTCTAGGTCTATGCTCCTTGAGTGCGCCTAGCGCCTTTGATAACTATGCTATTAACAGTTTGACATATAATTAGCCATGTACACTACCAAGAAAGATTAGGTTCCCCGTAATGGGGCGGCAATTTGCCTAAAATGGGCGATATTTGAAGAAAACACCGCCCCCTTGGCGATAAGTGGGGCGACAAGTGGGGGGGGGGATGAATATTTGTCGCCGGATTTATGTTTTGTGTTTATTATTATTTATATGTGTGTGATATATATATATACATAAATATGTATATGTATATATGCGGGGCTACAACACCATTGCACCCCTAAAACAAAAACTCACTCTTTGCTGACCGGGCGCCACATGGAGTAAGTCGCCCCATTTTTTAGCCACTCCACTACACATAGCCTTATGGACCTTATGATATGCTGGTAAAAACTCATTTTACTTGTATTTGTGTGATATTGGAAACATTATATGCGGGCTTGTTTTTCTTTACAGACATTACTTTCAGATTTTGAGGTATCTGAAGGCATCTATGCTCGGCCCGGATTGATAATTCAGATTCTGTATGCTTATGTTAGGAGCAAACGTAATGATCGAGTATTCATGTGAAGAGGTACATCTTTTGTTTTGGATTATCTTTATAGGTGAAAAAATAGGCGGGCTGGGAAATGGGTCAAAATGGCCGGTCCTTGTTGACCCATAACCACGTTTTGTTGAATATTCAAAAATAGGTAATATATCAAATATGACCTAAAAAACTAGACTTTCAGCTACACGTTGGAATTTTGGTTGCTTTTGCTATGTTTTTGAACTTTTATGTGTCTGACCTGTTGGAGATGAAGCTGACCCGGATTTACTTATATGTAGGCCACTACTCTGCTACAGAACAATCTGGAAAATGCAAAAGCCAGTTTAGAAGTACTAGTTGCTGATCTACAGTTCTTGAGAGATCAAGTTACCATTACTCAGGTACCACTTTAATTAAATATATTTATTTGTTAAATTGAAGCCGTTTTATATCGCAAGTTAGATGCTACCTTTTGTTCGATAAAAAATAAAGAATACATACGAATTTTTTCAATAGTAAATTATGTACTTACCTAATTCAAAACTTGGTTTAAAAATGCGCGCCTGATCTGTGAGACGATGACGAAAGCGCCCCAGTGGCTTGAGGCGGTGCTAGGAGAATGGGTCGGTTTTCGTTTTTTCTGTTTTTTACTTTTTATTATGAGTTCAGTTTGTTTCGGGTTTTTCAGTTTTGTTATTTAGGCTTGAAAGGTTCGGGTCGGAAAAAATGGCACAATATAATGAATTTGAGCTTAACTTTTTTAATTAATATTTAATTGATTTTACACATTTGAATCTAAAATTTTCGGGTAGGACATTTTCTTTTTAAGTTACTAAAAGTCGGTTTCTTCTTCTTTGTTACAATCCGTTTGGTTTGTTTTTTTGGTTGATAGCAAAACCGAATTGAAAATTGGCTTTAAAAAGATAATCAAACCAAACTTGTCGGTTTTGAGTTTTGTAACATCCTAAAATTGGAATAATAATATTTATATTATTTCTTATAACGAAAAAGTTACTTGAGTCGGTAAATAATAATAAAGAGGGTAAGGTAGGTAAACTAATTGGATAAAGTAATCATGGACTAAAAAAGGAAAGATGGGCCTTAGGTCCATGGGCTTAAGGGAGTATAAATACCCCTTAAACCCTAATCCTTTCCATTTCCATCCATCTTATCCATTTTACACCTTAAACACACACACACACACACCCTCTTCCTTGCGGCCGCAAGATAGGGAGTGAGAGCCAAGATCAAACGAGCCAATATCATTGATTTATCATCCTTATTCAAGCTAGATAAACGACCCAAGCTCATAACCAAGCTAGCCGTGACCTAGAAAAAATGATTAAAGGTATGTGCTTGATCTTAAAGCTTATGTTTTTATGAACGAATGATCATGAAACTTAAACATAGAATGAATCGGGTCTAGTTAAGTCATAAAGTAGCAAACTTGATGCTTAAAATGGATGAAATGGACTCATAGGTATAAACGGTTCATAAAGGAACCCTAGATCTAGCCTAGAATGTTTTAAATATGTAAAGGTCCAAGCTTTATGCCTAAAACGGGATAGATCTCGAAGCCATGGTGGTAATGGGTCTAAAACGGATATGAATGGTAAAGAAAAATGGTTAAAGTTCATGATTTAAACCTTAGAACAGTTAACTGGGCTATGATAGAAATGAAAAAGATAGAAGGATGAACTCAGCTGGGTTTCGGCCAAGTTTGAGGATCCTTGGTCAAACCTCATGGTTCTCGGTCAACAGGTGGCCAGCAAGAGTTCTCGACCAACCTGTGTTTTCGGCCAGGGGTGGATTTCGGTCAGACCCGAGTTCTCGGTCTACAGGGTTCTCGGCCATGTGGTATTCGGCCATGATGTTCTCGGCCAGAGTTCTCATCCAGAACGGCTTCTCGGCCAACATTATACTCTGTTGACTTTGCGTCTGGTCAGTTGGCCCAGAGGCTACAATGAGCTACAATGAACAGTGGACCTGATCTAACTAATTGGCCCTTATGTAAGATTTAAACAAACAAGTCCAACTTAGAAAATGTTTTGATTAACTAAAATACAAACTTAAGTAATAACGTGGTTAATTAACAAATATATGTTAGCAGTTAGCCGTGCTCAGTTAAAGAAAGGAATTACGATAAACGGTGAGCGCAACATGATCCAGGTGAGTTTCTAGCCCCATTTCTGTGTTATGTTTTCGGGGCTGTGTGCATACTCGATATGATTTTTAATACACTTATCGTAGTGATAAGTGTATGCCGTATGTGATTATGTGAAAGTATGATTGTCTGTCGGTATGTGAATGATCTTCGGATATTGCACGTACTGTCAGGTTGAAATGTTATGTATGATGTAAGTATGATATGTATGTTTATATGTATGAATGTTATAAAGTAAATAAAAGAAGGTTAATGAATGGTCATGAAGAGGGAACCGTGCCCTAATAATACTCGAGGTATGATGTATGGTTGTATGGTAGCGAAGAGGGAACCGGGCCCTAATAATACTCGAGGTATGATGTATGGTTGTATGGTTACGAAGAGGGAACCAGGCCCTAGTAATACTCGAGGAAGGAGGGAACCGGGCCCTAATAATACTCGAGGAAAGAGGGAACCGGGCCCTAATAATACTCGAGGAAGTAGGGCGTAATGCTCTTTATAACGTAAGATATGAAAGTATGAATGAACGTATGAAAGTAAAATGAAAATATGAAAGTATGAACGAAAGTATGTAAGTATTTATGTATTGTATGATGTATGATTAACTAGAACTCACTCAGCGTAGCTGACTTTTAGTATGCACGTAGGTGAGTAGAATGAGACAGCTAGCTTGAGGGGAACACGTGACATTGAATGAAAGATTGGCATCGGAAGACGTTTATGTTTAATATCATGAAGAGGGAACCGGGCCCTAATAATACTCAAGGTGTTTATTTTAAGACGAGTTATGGATTAATGTAATGTTTATGAATGTTTTTATATTCCGCGTATGTTTTCATTAACTCTGATGAATGGAACTAGGTTGATGAGTAAAGCCAACGCCCAAATATGAGGCACCGGTAACATAGGGCCTTACAAGTTTTCGATTCAGTGTGTTTTTGGTTTTTGTTGATAACAAAACCGAAACTGAACTAAACTGAAAAATTAGTTAAAAAAAAGCAAATTATTGGTTTTGTATCGGGCTCAGTTATTGCGGTTCCATTTTGGCTGAATAGAAACTGTAACCAAACTGAACTGAACCGACCAATCGGTTTTAAAAAAGTAACAAAACCAAATTGTCGGCTTTTATTGGGTTCAGTTATTCAGGTTATGGGTTGGTTTTCTCAGTTTCATACACACTCATTGGCGCGCCTCTTGTACTTTGGGTGAAAATTGGGGTTTGTAGGAGACTAATATGTAAAATCAGCCAAAGGGGTTGAAGAAATTATGAAATGATTGCTTTATAAAAAGCTTGATATGTAAAACAGATGAAAAGACAACTTAACGCCTAACATACGTGAGGTGCGCGTTTCGGTCTTTAGAGCCTAAACACTTAATTCTTTTAAACCAGGATCGAAAGATTATATATGCATGCAGGCACACACACTCTTTACTTATTATTCCACCACTTTTGTATTGGTCATATATAAGTCCAATCTTGCTATCTGTATTTTTAAATTACTTTTGTAATTAGGTTACGATTGCTCGGGTCTGCAATTGGGATGTCCATCAAGAAGAGTTAAACAGACGTCTTCACAAGATTCATGAGAAAAAAACAAATACAAAGAGGTGTGCAAACTTGCTTTTGAGGTTGTTATCAATTCAGTTAAACTTTTCCCCTTAAACTTTCTGCAGTATTTATGAATTTTGATATCATTTCTGCTTATTGGTTTATTGCTATGTACCCATTGTGTAACATTAATGTATACCGAAGAGTTTGTTTGTTGGGCTGAACGTTTAATCTTCTTTATCGAATGGTATTTTCAGACATTTTACTATCTTAACGTCGCAGGTCAAAACGAGTTCAACTTTTAGTCTCTAAGTTCGTGCCAAACTAGTCGGGTCGAGTTTGGTTGGGCCGACAACATGTTGTCTACTGTTTTGTAAATAATTAATGTAAACATTATAAACATTTGAATCACGTTACACCTATGAATGAAAATGCAAGAAGATTAAGATGTTTCTTTAGTTTTTATCCGTTCTGAGTGTCAATTTATAAATCGAAAAAAGGCAAAACGTAAGTGCTATGGACACGCTGGTGTAACGGATGGCAATGGGAACCGACGGTCGTCATGCTTCCTTTTAATGGATTTCATATCGAGCAACTTCCAAAAGATATACTTTGATGAACCAAATTGCACTTCTTTTTGCCTTATGTTTTGAAAAATGCTTAAACGAAGATAAAGCCTGTAAGTTGTAACTCTAAAACTAGAATAAATAAATAAAAAGGATAAGAAAAAAATATGAAACTGTAGTGTTATAATTTTAGCCCTATTATAACAAATTTTGATTATGAGATTAAAGAAACTTTTAAGATGGTAATAATAATACATCAAATGTGAAATATTCGGATGCCTTTTACAGTTTTACTCTTACAACGCTCAACTATTTGGGGGACATGGTCATTAAATTGAGGTTGAAAATGAGCACAGTTTTACTCATACAACGTGTTTTCGAAATGTTGCTGCGGGAAGTGCTTTTGTGAAAAGATCAGCTAAGTTGTTGCAGGATTGGACATATCTCATCTCAACCTGATTGTCTTTAATAAGGTTCCGAGTAGACTCAAAGTATCTTGGGGGTATATGCTATGTTCTGTCACTTTTGATATACCCTTTCTTCAGCTGCGAGACACAAGCTACATTATCTTCATAGATAAGAGTTGGACTTCGACCTTTCTCTAGTCCATAAGAAGTCAATATGTGTCGTGAGATTGATCTTAACCATGCGCATTCTCTTGAAGCTTTATGCAATGCAATGCAATGCACTGACTTCATCATGATTTGAAGATGTTGCAACGAGTGTTTTTTCTGAGAACGCCATTCTAAGGCCCAAATCCCAGTACCCTACTTTAGCATTGGATTTACTTATAAACATAGTTTTAAATATCAGAGTGAATTAAAAATTTTCCCGGAATATAATAAGTCACATAACATTCTAAATCTTGTCTTAACATCATTCAAATTTGTCTTTCAAAATAAAAACATAATCAAATATAACATCATAACATTCTTCTCAAGATGCCAGTATCTTCAGTCCAATGTCATGTGTCTTCATTCAAGCTAGCTGTCTTAGCCTATTCACCTGTGTGCATACTAAAAGTCAGCTACGCTGAGTGATATCTAGTTAATCAGGCAACATACAATACATTCACATACTTATATACATACCCGAGGGCATATATATACTTAACATGTTTAGCTTGCTTTCATACATACATTCGTACATTCATCCTTTCATACTTTCTTTAATACACAATACATACATAACAATCTGATGTGCTAAAAGTAGTCAAATAATTTATTAAATAAAATATGTTTATTTAGACACTAAGTAATAATTCTAGACTCTTAAACTTAACTCAAACTACTAACCGGCAAGTGTACAGGTCGACTCTAGTACAGCTAAGTAAGTCCTGATATCGAACCCACAGGACTCTTTGAATTACGTAACTAGCAAATTAGACTCGACTTAGTGACATGACTATATATTAATATTATTTAAAGGGGGGTTTTAAATTAATTTGTATTATATTAATAAAATAAACTAAAATAAAAGACAATTAATGAAACACAAGACAAGCAAGTTTGACTGATTCAGATGATAATGAAAAACCACCTAGTCTGGAATCCCCAAAGTTTCAGTTATCAAATAGTTGAAAAATAATAGTTAAGGAACTGAGATCGTAAAATAGACACATAAAAGAAAACCCAAACATGACCCCTAACCCTTCTCAAGAAGAGACATATGGTTTCTAATAAGTTTTAAGACACATCAATTAATAAATTAAATTACCTTACAGTTATCTAATAAATTTATGAAAGAGTACCTTTATAGTGAAATCCAGCCTTATAGCGCGGAAATCATAGGTAATTTATTAAACTCAATTGACTCGCTAGAAAATGTTAATTAATCAAACCTAGACGGACTCCTTACTAATAACTAAATCTAGCAATCTTAATCAACAAAGATCTAACAATAACATATCACCTTACAACTTTCTAGGTTAGCAGCACACTTTTATTCGTTTGACTAATAATATTATTCCTATGGTTTTATTGCAAATCAACCACAAACTAGTCAAGAACACACAGTAAATGAGCTAACAAAATCTTATTATATGACAGACAATTACCAAGGATAATGTGAAATAATAAAATTCACCAAACAAAACCAGGCACACATATGCATCAATCAAATAAAATCAAATAGTTTACAGATTCATAATACCATAACGAAAAACAAAATCAAAACAAATCCAACTTTAATAGAGGTTCATCATAAGCCTAGGCAGTCTATAACGTTTAGCCTAGCATCTTAAAATCAAACAAAATAGTAATAAAAGAAATCATGGTGAAAAACAATAGAAACGAAAGATTAAAGGCGATAAAACCTGTAGTCTTCGATCTTGATCAAGTAGCGCTTCATCGGGTAATTCCTTGCATTCAAAACCGCCAAATATTGTAATCCCAAGCTCCAAGGAACTCCCAATCTGGCTCTGGTTCGTAGATTATTTTTCAGGTTAAGGTTAGGGGTGGTGTTTTTATACTAAAACATGGCCTAATAAAGAACAAAACAGGTAATTATCCGGAAAAATGGGATCAAGGCACCGCGCGGTGTGCAATATTAGGGGGCCGGTTAGATCAGCCGGTCCGACCGGGTCTCCTTTAAGTTCATTTCCTGATGCGTTCCGGCTTCTCGTTTTGGCTATTTTGACTCGTTTTTCACCCTTTTCGACCACGATCAACCTCCGGAACCTATAAAACACAATAATGTTAGTAGCATACAATTCTTAACAAAAAACGAACAAAAAGTAATTAAATATTAAATAAAATATACAAGGGAAACATATATATTTAGCATTATATCAAACATCCTCACACTTATTCTTTTTTCGTCACTGAAAAAGTCTAATGCAATGGAATTAGAATTGAAAAATATAGTCTTAAAAACATATAGATTAATTTAAAGTTCAAAAAAACGCAGAAACCGCAATCACCGATATTGTTGTCCACTTTAACCCATGCCTTAATCTTTACCGGGACAAATAAAATCGAACAATTATATTACTTAGTGGTTACACAATTAAGACCCATTTATTTTCAGCTTTTACCGGACCAGACCACCCCAAGTTGACTAAAAACTCAAAAGTGAAGCTTCATAATGTTGTACTAAAAGCTTTAAGAATTGATGGATACATTGATAAATTACTTTTCTTGCCCTATTATGAAATGTCGGTTTTGTTCTTCGCATGCAATTATGAAAAGACGCTTGTGCCCATCACTCTTCCTTTATATATAATATAGATATAGATATAGATATAGATAATAATATTTTGGTTTGATATTTACCACATACTGATGAGACGATACATGTGATTTAGGGTTTTGACGGGGTGTCAAATTGTTTAGATGGTCCGTATTAATGAAACGGACCGTAACAACCTGTTACGGTCTGTATATGCGTGTGACAAGTCGTCTCAAACTTGACCCTTGACCCACATGAAAAATCTTTGTGAAAGACCGTATGACGATGAATGGTCTTTCTAACCGTCTACACAAGCTCGTTTTGTATAAAAACATTTTAAACACCTTTTAGATATTTGTTTATTGGTTCTAAGTTTCCTACATTACTTATGAAAGATGTTAGCATTATGCCACTATAATTTTGACAAGGTTTGATTCCCAGAGCCTCAGTTATGGGTTTAACAAGTTAAAACAAACTTTAACGAAGCTAGAATATGGTTATCTCGATGCAAAGCAATTGATGGAACCTAATGAGGACTTGGGACTGATTTCTATACTTCTTAAACGTTTTAAACAAAACCACCTTGCTAGTGATTACACCTTCTTGCTTGCTTAACTTGCTTAGTACACCAAAACCTCAAAAACACTAGCTTAGAGCTAAAGGATTGATTGTAAATGATTATTAGATGATTGTGATGATTGGGAACGTGCATGTGACTTGTATTTATGGCACAACAAGTATGGAAAGCCACGAATACACGCATGCCACGTTAGGGAGTTGTTATCAAACTGTTGTTGACTCGACATCGATACGAATCGTCACAAGATTAAACGGTCCGTCTAATCAAAACTTCATGGATAAGTTTCCCTTAGTACTGGTCCAGCTCAAATAGTAGGCGGATGTTACAACCCGTCTCAATAAATATCTATACAAACAAGGTACGTTTGATACGGGCCGTCTAATGGATGAGACAACCCCCCTCTAGGCTAAAAAATCTAACACCCCCCCCCCCCCGTTCCACCACCACCACCCAAAAAAAAGTTAAAAATTAAACCCCACAAAATCCTAGCCCTAAAAGCTAAATGAAACCCTAAGGCTAAACCGAGACACCTAACCCTAAAAGCTAAACTGAGAATTTTTATTTGGTGTGCCTACATCTCATCCTCCCTAGACCCTACTCATAGCTTTGCTATTGTTGAGACGTCATTGGGTATGATTGATTGATTGATTTTGAAACGAGGAATGATAGATAAATATTTTTTTTTGTTTTTTACTTTTTTGTGTTTTATACTTTTTTATGGAGTGTTTTTATTTTCTTTTTTCTTACAAAAATGATGTGAAGTAGGCGATCAAGGGTATAACATAAGACGGAGAAAATTTAGTATATCAGTTTTTTGGAGTTCAATTTTGAATCTATCTCTACTTCGAGTTACTTGAATAAAGATGGACATAATATTTAGGGAATGAGAATGTCTCTCAACATGTTATTAAACATTAATTTTTGTAATAATAATACTGCCCAATAAACAAACTAAACGTTTAGTGAATTGCATAACAGGAAGTTCACTTATTTAATAACTAGTTTTTTTACCCGCGCTTCGCGGCGGAAGCGTGAAATTATAATTTATGGATTGGTTGTTTACCAAAACCTTTCTCATAGAAACAATTTTGGGTGATCGCACATGTGATTGGCAGCAGATGTTTGAGTAGATTATTCACAGCCATTGTTTTTTTATCGTTTTAGGTATTGTAGCTAATGGTTTTGACATTTTGTATGTGGCAAATCTGTCTGTTCTAGCAAAAATACAAATATTATCTCACATTTAATAGACTTCAAAATCACAAAGTTAATCCCAGGTAAGCATCATAAACAATTGCACTAAATAGTCTGATATAATAATCAAATCATCATGTAAAAAAATTAAATACCCTTTTAACTACAATTAGTATATGAGCATGCACCTTTTTCTTTAAACCATTCTCATAATATTTCATCATTGATGTAGGTAAACAATAAACACACTAAAACCTGCAAATTAGTTATACATAAGTCAAATGCCACAACCTGTATTAATATCTTTATAAACTAGATGCCATCAATAAAAATTTAATATACCTTCTCAAGTGTGACTTCAATAGCTTCATCACTTAATTTCTCACTCCCACCTTTAAGAATATTATCACAAAATGTGGCAACTAATTCTGCACTTGAATTTCCAACAACGACATTGTTACAAACTACTTAAAATGCTTATTTAAGTGCCTAGACATAAAAACAAAAACTAAAAATTCTTCTAAGAAAAAGAAGAAATATCATTATCTATGGAACTACAGTACATAACTTGTTTGAGTACATAAGCTAATGTGCAGCGCACGAGTCACCCTTTAGCTCTAAAAATTTAAATATAAATAAAAAAGTAAATCAGTTTGGTCTTTAACAATGAAAAACAATCATATTCAAATTTCAGGCAAAAGGTTATACTTGAATAATCAAATAATACCCAAGCATGGAAGAAACACCCTGACATGTGAATTCTAAGTGAAACAAAAGAACAATCTTCTATAAAAATCAATTCTTCATGTTAAAATATTCAATAGTCGAAGCTAAATGAATTACCTTGAATTTGTCAGAAGCGATGAACAAACGAAATCATAGGATATGTAAGGTGTGACTTCTAGTAATTATCCCGAGTGTCCGCATTCGCTGCCAACCTATAGTGACCAAAAATGATTCTATATTAATATATAATTGGCATGTAATAAACAAACATATGATTGAAACTTGGAACCTAAGATTCAACACAAAGCCCGGAAACTAACATATAAATGAAATAGAAATTACCAATAAACATACTAATCCTAAATTTTTTAGTTCCCCTAAACGCAGACAGTGGTTAAGGATGAACCCAAAAGTGGGTTCATTTTTCACTTCTTTTAGTTCCCCAAACGCAGACAGGGTTTTTCAGTTTTTTATATTGTACAACTAAAACAAAAGAAATATGAAACAATTACCTACTTGCCGGCGTATGTGAGAAGAACTCGCTTTGTCTTCTTCATCTGAAACATGTATCTGCAACTATACGAACAACTCCTACTGAAATCGCTAGGGTAATGCAAACTAAAGAAGAATGAATTACCTGTGAGGCTGTCGGCGCACGGTTAAAGAAGTCGGTCGGCTTCATCTTCTTGATTGAAACGGGTCTCTCTATCTATCTATCTCTCGTATCATTTCAAGCATTTAGCTAACGGGTACAATTAAACAAAAGAGATAAAAGTGAGTAATGTTACTGAAACAGGTTCTTGAGAGAGAGAGACTTACCTGCCCAGCCTCTGGAGGATGGCAAAGGTGTTAGGCAACAAAAAAGTGATGTGCATATGGGTAGATAGCAGACAACAAAGACCGCCTCTTGTGGTTTGTTGGCCGGCAACGCAAAATGACGACTCGGAAGTTGCAAGTGTCAGGGGATTTGGATGAATGAATAAATTGAAATTGAACGGTGGTCTCGTGGCATACTGTGACACATCGATACTTGTGATGAGAGGATGAAGGGACAATAATGATAGACAATGCTAGCAGGAGAAGCAGACGTGGAGGCTAACGTGTAAGCAAAATTATGCATAAAATACCTTGTACCATACGCATAAAAAGTGGTAGCAGTAGTACAGTACAATTATGTGAGTACCATAAATTTTGCTATATACATATATATAATGCCCAATAAACAAACTAAACGTTTAGTGAATTGCATAACATGAAGTTCACTTATTTAATAATAAATGAACAAACATTAATATATATATTTTTTTCATTTGGTAAAACGAACGAACATATAAACATTTTTTTCATCGTCCGTTTTCGTATTTATATTTAAGTTCCTTTTTTATGTTTTTCAAGCCCATTACTAGAGCATTCATATCACATTCTCTATCTATATCTTTATAATTACACTAAAAAACACTACATTTTCTTTTTCATATACAATTAAATAATACTTTTTTACATCTTTATCATTATCATTTCTCTCTCATCCACTCACAACCACTTTCAAATATATTAAAAAATAAATAGAGGATGAACAGTGATTCTCTAAATTTACTCATCTCTTTAAATTTTATCTCTCCTCTACTCACAACCACCCACCATTCTTTAAATTTTTTTTGAGATTTCTCTCATAAAATTTTTAAGGTACCTGATGTGAATGTTCTCATTCAACTAAATTATATTACTATCATTAGGTTGATTGTTATAATATTATTTAAAATACCAATTTTTTAAATAAAGGGACCTGTGGTCATTCGTCAAATCAAACACCGGCGGCATAAACCCTAGGAAGCTCTCATAAATCCGGTATGAAACTCGTGACTAATTATATATCTAGGTATTTATTTATGTTGATGATGACTATAACTGTTAATTATATTGTTTGTTGTTGGCTAATCAATACCTTTGGGTTGGTTGGTTTTGATGATAGAGTATTGACTTACTGTAATGACCACCATTAGCATTAGGGGTGTAATTGAGCTTTCGAGCTCCGCTTGCGAGTTGTTAATTTGAAGTTCGACCTTGGCTCAGGCTACGCTTGCGAGTTGTTAATTTGAAGTTCGACCTTGGCTCAGGCTCCGCTTGTCGATTATATTTACATATTAAATAATTAATTTCTATTCTTTTTCAAGAATTTTTAAGAAAACCTTAAACGGGCCTATGCACTGTGACAAGCATTTGTACTTAGATGTCTAAATGAGGTAGAACTTAAAAATGCACAAGTCTTGACGAGCGTCCATACAGGGCTCCCGCTTTATTTAAAAATTTGCACAGGTCTTATCAAGCTTTTTATCGATTCAAGCTCGTTTCGTTTACATTCCAATCCAAAGTGGCCATTTTTAAAACGACCCGTTCAACCTACTGGTTAGCTTCTTACACCCTTTACTATTGATTCTTTTGTAGTAATTTTGAAAAATTATTTTAGATGGAAATTAATTCAGAGTCAAACGTCAAAGCATCAAAAGAAGCTGCATCATATGTGCAAACCAAATCCACAAACTCATCTGGAGTCAATGTAAAAGAATCAACCCATCTTTTTTTGATTGATTTTTGATATATTATTTCAACTTTTTTTTTTATGATTTTCTCTTTTTGATCATGTTGGTAGTCGGCTGGTGAAGTGAAAGATGACATCACCATGTCAATGGAGAATTTGCAGATAGACAAGTCCTCAACGGGTTTCAAGAAGAAACCTGTTATCATAATTGTTGTTGGAATGGCAGGTATCATGTTACTTGCCTGTAAACACAAAGTTTTGAGTTTTTTTTTAAGACTTGTATATGAACTGAGCGTTCACTGAAGTTTTCGTGAACCGTTGGGCAAGAAGTTTGTTTAAGTTCAATTATTTAATAAACGAATTAACATGAACAAGGGTTTTAATTTTTTTGTTCATCTAGTTATACAGGCGAACATGAACAAGTCTCGTTTGTTTATGTATATTCGTTAGCTTGCATTTATCTAAGTTTGTTTGTTTATATATGCATTTATATTTTCTAGGCCATTACAATATAGTATGGTTTTAATAACTTTTTAAGCCCAACACACTGTTGTTCACGTTCACTTTTAATCTTAGCTCACTGATGAATGTTCATCTATGTTATGTTACGATTATGAACCGCTCATTTATACTATTAACGTAATAAGAGAACAAGAGCACAAACACTTTCTTTGTCTTAAAGAACGGACGTGAACAAGAAAACCCTTGTTTTAATTGCTCGTGTTCGATTGTTTGTTCAGTTAAAGTTAAACGAACGTACACTGTTTGTGTTCGTTCGGTTGGTTTACAACTTTTTTGTTTAATCAATGTTTTATAATGCACAGGAAGTGGGAAAACAACATTCCTTCATAGAACCGTCTGTCACACACATGCTTCCAACATAAAAAGTTACGTAATGAATCTTGTTCCAACTGTCATGGCTCTGCCATTTGGGGCCAATATCGACATACGGGACACCGTTTGCTACAAAGAAGTCATGAAACAGTTTAATCTTGGACCCAATGTAGGAATATTAACTTCACTCAACTTGTTCGCCACTAAATTTGACGAGGTAAATAGTAACATATACATTTTTTGCTTTTAAAGTTTTAATGTTTTTAATATTGATAGTAGTCTTGTGGTTGTTAGGTTGTAGAAATGATTGAAAGGCGAGCGGATGAACTTGATTATGTTCTTTTGGATACTCCTTGTCAAATTGAGATATTTACTTGGTCTGCATCGGGAGCGATAATTACTGAGGCGTTTGTTTCACCTTTTCCGACTGTGATAGCGTATGTTGTTGATACACCGCGTGCAGAGAGTCCGAATACGTTTATCAGTAACATGCTTTATGCGTGTAGCATTCTTTATAAAACCCGTTTGCCCATGGTTGTGGTTTTCAACAAGACGGATGTCATTCAGCACCAATTTGCTTTGGAGGTAAAATACACTCGTTTGCCCATAGTGTGCTTTTATATACCGGTTTTCTAAATTGGACTAGTCAAAAGTTAAAACAAGCCACTTTTTGTGATGGTTGCCCGACTCATGAACACGTTTTCCGTTATTCTTTCTTATTCTTTCTGATACATAATTTGTTCACTCATATGTATGCTTGTAAATGAACCCAAAGGTTCAGTGAAAATTTATCGGGAAGTATGTTAATGCTCGTTTATTTAGGAAATGTTAAACGAACATTAATAAAAGTTTTTGCTCTTTAGTTAAATGAACATGAAAGCATGTCCTGTTCGTTCATTTAAATTCATTTATGTTTGTACATTTTCTTTTTGCTATGCTTGCTACTTTATGTTTGTTTAAGTTCGTTCTTTTACTTTTGTTAGTATATTCATTTAAATATTTTAGGCCTGTTACAATTTAGTCTTTTTTCAAAAACTTTTTAGGTCCAACACACTTTCAAATTTATTTTAATTGGTTTTAGCTCAGTCATGTTCGTTCAACTATGTTCAGTTATATCCGTGCGCTTACGTTAGTTAACCATTTGATTATGATGTTAACGAACGAACCAAAACGTGTACCTTTCGTGTTCATTTGGTTCGTTTACAAGCCTACTAATATGATTACAGAAACTGTACCATTAAAAAGAAATGTAATGTTTTAAGAAAAAGATTTCAGAGGTTTTTATACATTTGAATACACTTTGTTTGATTCTCTGTTTGACTCATATGTTTTGGCTGTTACCCATTTTCTTTGTAGTTAAATCTTTCAGCTTACCTCTCATTTTGATATTTTAAATACGTAAAATGTAATTTAAACAGACATGTTATAGATTTTTTGATAATGGCATTCTTAAATAGTGATTATGTGTCATCTGAAGAGGTATGTACCCGCCTCAACATCGAGCGGGGCGGGTCAACCCACAAGATATATACAAGACATTAGAAATCAAAGATATTATCAAGGCACAAAGCCAAAACTTATGCTCAAGCATCACATGCTTGCACATATCACATATGCTCAAACATCACATATGCTCACGCATCACATGTGCTCATGCATCACATATGCTCGCGCGTATCACATGCTCACGCATCATATATGCTTATGCATATCACATCATGCGTGGCGCATCCGCGCGCGGCGCATATCACATGCTCGCGCATCATACATGCCCACCCATATCACAGTTGTGCATGGCGCAGCTGCGCGTGGGGCATCCGCGCGTGACGCGTATTACATGCTTGTGCGTATCGCATCTGCGCATGAAATATCTGCGCGTGAGAATAAAGAGAAGACCTCGCGCATCCTCAGGATGGGCGCATATCACACATGCACATAATCAACCTCGCCCTTATCCAAATCAGGATTAGGGCAACCTTGATTATGCACGTCAGACAACCTTCCAGAAGGCATCTTTTTAAGGAATAAGGATATGCTGATGTTGACAGCTGCTAAATGAAAGATGGACAGCTCAGCATGACTCATGGGTTACCACGTGATTATAACCAATGAAAAAGCACCAGGTGTCTCCAGGGACACGTGGCGCAAATCGATTGGAGGAGGCCAACAAAACCCTAATTTGGTCTCAGCTCAATCAGTGGAAACCCTAGCACTATAAATACATCATAACGTACACAGTTACAGACACATTGATTCACACTGAAGCATATTCAATTACATTCTCTGACAGGCAGCCCTAGTCAGTTACTTTCTCATACACAGAGAGACAATCACACAATCATAGAGAGTAACATACAGTATTCAGCTATTAAGCAATACTCTCCCAATTCCCTTACTCTCACATTATTATCTTCTCCTACACATACTTATTCTCACGCCGGAGGGTTACCCCAAAGAGGACCCCTCTGTCCCTTTCTGAGGGGTAAGTAACGGCGCTGTTCGTTTTGTAGGTGGAAGAACATTGATCCAGACGAATCATCGGTGAAATAGTATAATCACACCCGAGGAAAGTAGATCTGCTACCAGTGAGTAGATCCACGTTTCTTCATTGGCACCATCCACTGTTACAAACGGCAATCAGATCTCATCAGATCTACATAAAAAATCAATCACCATGGTTTCTGGCGTTCGTAACGTTGATCAAGCTCTGGAGGATATTGAACGTGAGGGTGTTAACGACGGACAGCAGGTTCTGAGGGTTCCGCGTGATTCTACGCGTACCACCAGCAACCGTCCCTTCGTCACAACCCCTCACGGCCAGACTGAAACTCCTCCAGACGATCTCACGTTACAAAATATGGCCGGCGCGAAACTGAAAGGACCAATGGGTCCAGAAGAAGAAACAAATGATCCGAATGAATGGCTCATAAAAGAGCAGCGGCGTCTGATGGAAAAGTACAATGAAATGGTCAAACAGAAGAAGCTAGCCGACCAAACACAAAGGCAAGCGTTTGATAAGCAGACTACAAAAAGGCCGCACGCGCCGGAAGAAGGACATTCTGTTCACACTGCACACATTGAGTTCAGTGATGAAGAAGTGCATAGCATGAGGAAGACACGGGATACTCATGCAGGAGGCTCACAGCTCCGCGCGCCTGTGAACATGGCGCCTGGAGCCAGAGCAGATCTGGATCTGCACATGCCGTACAGCCCACCGGTCAGAGGGCAAGTGGACGTAACCACACCCTACAGACCAGCCATCTTGGTAAAACACTCAAAGTTTACTGCGCGCATCGCGCAGGCTCCCATCCAGCACAAGACCAAGATGCCAAGTGGTCTGGGCAAATATGATGGCACAACAGATCCAGATGACTTTTTGCAAGGTTTCTATAACACGGGAAACCTAGAGAGCTGGACGATGCCAACATGGTGTCATATGTTTGCTCGCTGCCTAACGGGCGCGGCGCGGGTATGGTTCGAGAGCTTGCCGACTGGGCAAATTGATGGGTTCGAGGAACTATTAGAAAAGTTCCAAGCCCACTTCGTACAACAGCGCAGGCACACGCGCGATCCTGATGACATCATGCACTGCGTACGCAGGAATGATGAAACGATTGAAGATTACATCACTCGGTTCAATCAGGAGTCTCTGGCAATCGGAGGTATAACCGAGCAACTCCTGCGCGTGGCCTTTATACAAGGCGCGCGCAGTGATCAACTCCGCCGAGCTCTCGTAAGCAAAGATGGTATGCCCACCACTTGGGCAAAACTAATGGAAGCATCGCGAGTCTTCGCGAGAAATGAAAAACAGATTGCCCAAGATAGGGCAAGAGAAAGAGCGCATCAGGCTGAATCACCGCGCAACAAAGAGAAGAGGGCCAAACAGAACTCTGTATGGTCCAGGTTGCAGCCAACAAGTTTTTCTTCCGCAGAAAAGCAAGCGCAACCAAGCTCACCCCAGCCCCAAAAAGATGTTCGTAGTCGCGGGGAGGGTGACAAGAGGGAGGGCGGCAGAGATCCTAGCAGACCTCTGCCAAGAATATGGACTTCCCTCACTAAAACACCTTCATAGGTGTTAAGTACTGAGAATGTCCAATTCAAGCCCCCCAAGCAACTACACTACAAGGGACCGCAAAACAGTGGCAAATATTGTGAATTTCACAAGTCCCCGGGCCACAACACCGACGCATGCCATCATTTAAAGGATGCGATCGAGAAGGATGTAAAGTCAGGCAGGCTGGCTCACTTGGTGAAAAACCCAAGAATAGAAGATGAGCAACCGGAAGGAGCCTCTGCCAGCAAGAAATACAAAAGAATTTGTGTGGCTGAGGGGGGACGACAAGGGCAGATGTCAAAAAAGAGAAGCGCGCAAATCAACGGAGATTGGCGCGAGCAGCAAGTTATCTTCCCAAGAATCAGGGGAGGCCCTTCAATAAGCAGTCCTCTCGTCATCACCACACACATTGCTCATTACGAAGTGTCAAAAGTCCTGGTGGACACTGGAAGTGAATCTGACATTATGTATGAGCAGTGTTTCAGAAAGTTAGACCCGGCAGACCAAGCGCGGCTCGAAATTGTGAACGCACCAATCTGTGGTGTTTCAAATGAAATCATCCATCCCCTAGGCCAGATTCAGTTTGAACTAACTATGGGGGATGATGAACACAAGCGAGCCGAAGTTGTCAACTTCTTGGTCTTGCCCACCACGTCATGCCACAATATGATCCTGGGTAGGGGAACGATCGCCCAATTTAATGTTGTACCGTCGCCAGCACACGGCGCATTGGGGTTCCCTACACCAACAGGCGTAACATTTGTTTACCGCGATCATTTGTGCGCAGTGACAAGTACGCCGCGGGAAGGGAGAATGAAACTTCCAATGGCGGACAATGCGCCAGAGAAGTGGATTTTAAACCCAAAATTCCCAGAGCAAACGGTCACAATTGGCGCTACCATTTCAGACGAAACGAGATTGAGAATGAAAAGGTTGCTCACAAAATACACGTCGGTTTTCGCGTGGCAACACTCCGATATGACGGGGGTCCCGCGAGACTTGGCGCAACATTCTCTTAACACGTTCAAGTCGGTGGAGCCAATTGCTCAGAAAAAGAGAATCATGGGGGATGAAAAGGCGAAGGCCATGAATGAGCAAGTGGAGGACCTGTTGCGCGCAAACATCATCCGCCCGATCCGATACCAGACGTGGGTAGCCAATCCTGTGATGGTAAAGAAAAGCAACGGGTCATGGAGGATGTGTATTGACTTCAAGGACCTCAACAAAGCATGTCCGAAAGACTGTTACCCTCTCCCGAACATCGACGCAAAGGTGGACTCCGTGGCGCCATTCAAGCTCAAATGTTTCCTGGATGCCTACAAAGGCTATCACCAGATTCAAATGGCACCACAGGACGAAGACAAGACTGCCTTCAGAACCGACAAGGGTGATTTTTGTTACACAAAAATGCCCTTTGGTTTAAAGAATGCGGGCGCCACTTATCAGAGACTTATGGATTCGGTTTTCAGTGAACAAATCGGAAGAAATCTAGAAGTCTACGTTGATGATTTGGTGATCAAGAGCAGGGAGGAGAGACAAATGCTCAAAGACATCGAGGAAACTCTTCAGCGCCTAACGGAAGTTAATATGAAGCTCAACCCGAGCAAATGTACTTTCGGCGCGGAAGAGGGGAAATTTCTTGGTGTAATGGTCACTAAGGATGGTTTCAAGGTGAACCCTGAAAAGGTGGAAGCCATCCTTGACATGCCTTCACCATCCACCATGAAAGAGGTTCAGAAGCTGAATGGTAGATTGGTGTCAATCAACAGGTTCCTAGCGAACCACGCCAGCAAATCTACTCCATTCGTTAACACTTTGAGGAACTGCTTGAAGAAGAGCCAATTCAAGTGGACGCCTGAGGCTGAGCAAGCTTTCAGTGAGATAAAAGAATGTCTCATAAAGCTGCCCGCGCTAACAGCTCCACTTCCTGGCGAAACCCTTACATTGTACCTGTCAGCTGGAGACCGCGCAATCGGCGCAGTATTATTGGTGGATCGCAAGGGGATCCAAACGCCAATATACTATGTGAGTCGGGTGCTGACAGACCCTGAGACGCGCTATTCCATCATGGAAAAGTTAGTTTTGTCACTAACACACGCGTCGCGCAAGCTCCATAGATACTTCAATGGTCATCCTATTGAAGTTCTGACTGGTTACAACATCCAGCAAGTCTTGCGACGCCCCGCGCTCTCCGGAAGGCTGACAAAGTGGGCGCTGGAATTGGGTGAACACACGATCACTTATAAGCCCCGTCCAGCAATAAAGGGTCAAGTTTTAGCGGATTTCATCACGGAAATCCCAGTGGGAAAGATTGAAGAAGCTCAGCGCGAGGTAGACCCTCCGCGAGCAAATGATGAAGAAGATGTTTGGAGGCTATTCACTGATGGAGCCTCCAACAGCGAAGGGTCCGGCGCAGGCCTCAAACTGGTGGACCCTGATAATCATGAATATACTTATGCTATTAGGTTGGACTTCAAGAGTACCAACAATGAGGCTGAGTATGAAGCCCTGCTGGCTGGTCTGCGCATTGCGCGCAAGTTTGGAGTTAAAAGGCTAGAGGCCCATGTTGATTCTTACTTGGTAGCTGCACAGGTCAATGGCCTTTATGATGCCAAGGAGAACACCATGCCTCTATACCTAGAGCAGGCAAAAAAGCTCGTTGAGCAGTTTGACTTCTTCAAAATCATACACATCTCGCGCAGCGAAAACAAGGCCGCAGACGCGTTGAGTTAGATGGCATCAACTAATTTTGATCACTTTGGCAAAGATGTCAGGGTGGAAGTGATGAGCAACCCGTCAGTGCAAACACAATCTGTCCTTGTAATTCATACAACCCCTTCATCCTGGATAACTCCAATAATGGAATTCCTGAAGGAGGGGAAGTTACCGGACGATCGCGCACAGGCGAGAAAGATAAGACACAAGGCGCAGAACTATGAACTACTTGATGGAACATTATATCGACGCTCTTATCTTGGACCACTCATGAAATGCCTGGATGCTGAAGAAGCAAGCTATGTGATTAGGGAGATTCACGAAGGAATCTGCGGAATACACGCTGGCCCGCGCATGGTGGTTGCCAAGGCAATGAGCTCAGGCTACTATTGGCCAGGCATGTACTTGGATGCGCTAAAAGAAATCCAAAAATGCAAGGCATGTCAGAGCTACGCACCAAACACCATGCGGCCAAAGAACAACTTGATTCCAGTGACCTCCGCATGGCCTTTCCACAAATGGGCCATTGATATTGTGGGGCCCCTGCCGCAAGCGCAAGGGCGAGTGAAATTTTTGGTAGTGGCGGTAGACTATTTCACTAAATGGGTTGAGGCCAAGCCACTAGCAAAAATCACAGCTGAGGCGATGAAGCAATTTATCTGGAGCCACATCATTTGCCGTTTTGGCCTTCCTATGGAAATTGTGAGCGACAATGGCAAACAATTCACTGACAGGAAGATATCCAGCTGGCTCAAAGAATTGCACATCAACCAAATCTTCACTTCGGTCTACCACCCTCAAGGGAATGGCCAAGTGGAGCGCGCGAATCAAAGTTTGTTAAATGGGCTGAAGAAAAGGTTGGAGGGAGAATCCCATTCTTGGGTCGAAGAGTTACCTAATGTCCTGTGGGCGCACAGGACATTAAGCAAAACTAGCAATGGCGAATCCCCGTTCAGCCTAACCTATGGGACAGAGGCTATGATTCCAGCAGAAATTGGATGCCCATCCCATAGGGTACTCATGATGAGCAAGACTGATAACGAGCGCGAAAGAAGATTGGACCTCAACTTGCTTGAAGGACGCAGAGAAGCGGCTATCATCAATGAAGCCAAATACAAGAAAAAGCTGGAAAAATATTATAATCAGCGCGTTAAAGAATGTCACTTCAAGAAAAATGATTTTGTCCTTCGAAACAATGAAGCTAGCCGCGCGATACCCCCAGGAAAAATGTCCCCCAATTGGGAGGGACCTTATCAAATTTCAGAAGATTTGGGGAAAGGCGCGTACACTTTAAAAGATTTGAATGGAAAAAAAATACCGCGCGCGTGGAACGCGGCACAGCTTAGAAAATGCTTCATGTAAAAATTCAAATATGTAATCAAGGCTTTTAAGCCATCATGAATGATGATTCGTGCTGTCTTTCAATATTTGTTCTATTACCTTTGCATACATGTTTCACACTTCCTTTATTAATTTGGAGCAATATGACAACACTATATTGACTTCAAAACAAAATAAAACGAAGTAAAACATACATGCGCGAGCCTTAGCTCAAACGCGTTAACGAGTCTTAACTCTAAAACGTCAGGGCCTTAGCCCAAACCTACGAGCCTTAGCTCAAACACGTTAATGGGTCTTAACTCTAAAAACGTCAGGGCCTTAGCCCAAAACAAAGAGCCTTAGCTCAAAACACTCACAAACATCCATCTTACATCCCGCGCAGCCTGATCATAAAAATCCTTAAACACAACTAAGGCAAAGTACATGTCATATTATAGTTGTTAAGGTCTCAGGTCGAGGTCGCGCACGGAATAAGAGTGGATATCTGAGTAACACATGCTGACATGTAATGACTAAAACTCATAATTCCATATAAAAAAAGCGCGACAACGAGGCGCAAAAAAGGAATAGTGAAAAGTCATCGCGCGTGTCAGCATAAACAAGATACTGCGAAACCACTTACAAAATAGGACTATGGTTAAGTGAATAATTTCCTTACAACCTTGTTCTTATTTTAACGTGCAAGCATATCTTATATCTATACAAGCAAACATGAAGAGATGAATGGAAATGCGCAAGATGTGAAAAAGGGAAAACAAATTTCATTCCATAGCGTTGAAATTTACAAGTATGATGAGTTACAAATTACAAATAAAAATAAAAACATGAAGGGCTTCTCAGGTCTCCACGTCGACGTCAGCCACTTCATCACCCTCATCATCTCCCGCAGCATCTGGCGCGGCCTGCTCCTCATCTCCGAACTGACCATAGTCAAGTTCTTCCTCCTCATTGGAGTTTTCTATCACGACGGTGTCAGGAGCAGATTCTTTCGCCGCGCCAGAGCTGCTGGCAGGGGCAACATCCCCCGCGCCACCATCATCGCCACCAGCCCTCTCGCATTCATCGAGCAACTTCTTTAGCGCGCCGAGGTCGGGCTGGTCAGCAAGCGCAGCAATCTGCAAATCAATAGAAAAGTATTGAGTACAAAACACTTGGAAAATTAATCAAGAAAAACTCATTAAGGTCAAGGTACCTGAACAAGGATGGGGATGGGAGTACTCATATACTTCTCCCCCACCGCGGCCATGTCCGCGCAGGCCGCGTCGCTCTTGTAAGGGTACTCGGATGGGTTCTTCTTCAACATACCATATTCGTACCCATCCGTAAACCCTTCAGCTCGACCCACCAAGCGCGCGGCAGCATTGCAGTCCATCACAAGGGCCTGAAACTCGCCAGAATATTTCATCGCCAAAGCGCAACGAGTCATGCCCTGTGACACCAGCCATTGGCGATCCTGCGCGAGGCCAGCAATAGACGTCTCGAGGGCAGGAACATGGGAGTTTAATAACTCCACAGTTTCCTTGGTCTTTTTTAGCTCCTCTCTATCAGACGCTGCTGCCGCCAAAATTTCTTCTTTCTCCGCCTGCGCAGCATCAAGTGCTTCCTGGCTAGACGCTGCCATCGCCAGGGCCTCATCTCTATCGGCCTGCGCGGCCCGCCAAATACTTCTTCAGGCGCGCAACCACGCTCTCCAGTGATGATTTCTCAGTGATATTCTGGACGATAGCTTGGTCACGCGCCTCAGCCTGCTGTTCCAAGACACGCACTCTCCGCGCGTACTTGGCAACTTCGGCCTCCGCCACCTGCTGCTTCTCCCGCGCAGCTTGGAGCTCATGCCCGCGCTTAATAAAGGCGGTGTTGGCACTTGCTCGGTTTTCGCTGAGCTCCGCCTGGAGTTTCTCAGCTCGTGCGCGAGCATCAGAAAGGTTCCAGGCAGCCACCTTAGCCTCTTGCTGGGCTGCCACAAGAGCATCGCGTACTTTAATATAATCGCGATGAAGCTCTTGGGAGGCAGCAAAGAAAGCTGACCCAGCGAAAATGTGATCGTTGAGCAAGTCAGCGCGGGTGCGCTCCTCCTGATACCTCCTTTCAGTAGGAGGCACGGCATGAGCCCAGAAGTCCTCGCATACGCCCATGGATTGGAAGGAACTGTCTTCATTAATATTCCATCTCGGGCGGTAAACGTGGTCACCTTCCTGCAAAACACAAGAAATGTTCTAAGTCATAAAACATACTTATATGGAGGTACAAGCAGCGGAGCAACAAATTAAAACATACCTGCGGGGATGAAGCAGAAAAGTCAGCGCCAGCCCCACCAGAAGTCTGCGCTGCGAACTCTTGTGGCATCGCAGGGCTGGCGCGGTCTCCCAAGGAGTCTTCAGCTTGAGCCCCCTCATCCTCCTCATCTTCTTCAATAGGCCTCTTCTCCTGCGACCTGGAGGGCTCCAAACCAGCCTCGCGGAGAGGGCTGCGAATAGGAGGAGGCGAGGGAGGTCTCGACGCCGCCAGTTCGGCGCGCAATACGGCTTCCTGCTCCTTTGTAATCCCAATAAGGGGAGACTCAGCACTAGCAGGAGCAGGACCAGAACCAGCGGCGCCGCCAACGACGCCAGGAGTGTCACCAGCAACTTGTACGCCAGCTACAACTCCTATGAACAAATCAACAAGGAAAATTGGTTTATGACTGGATCCAACAGAAAAAATTCAGAAGACAAATGTGCAAAACATACATTGGCGCAATTCTGTTGTGCGGCGAACATCGCCATAAAGTTCATTCTACCCTTCTCAGAGGGTAGAACGGGGGACTTCGAAGCAGACCCCGGCGCAGCCTCAGCACCTTGTGGCGCCTGCGACTGATCTGCAACCATCGCCGGTCCTGCAAACATTCAAAGGAGCAAAGGTTTAATAATAATTCAATGAGATGAAGATAAGCAAAGTATACCTGTCGCAGGCGTGGCACTGCTTCTCTCTTCAGCCGCGCGAACGGAGGAGGTGACTCCACCATACCTCAAGTGGACAGGAGGTCTGCCCACTTTCACAGGCAGGGAAGCTAAAGAACCCATGGTGGTAAACACCTGGGTTTCCTTAGGTCCCTTCGTTTGAGCATGGGGATGAGCGACAGGGGTGTCATCTTTCTTTTGTCTCTTACTGCCCCCTGCGCCAGATTTCCCCTTAGCTTTGCGCTTTAGTAGGGGCGCCTCCTCTTCCTCCTCCTCCTCTTCCGCGAGCTCCAGCTCGTAGTTTTCGAGCGCATCTGCAAAAACAAACAACAGAACTGTTAATAAAATTTGGTATTCTAAAGGAATAAGCATAAGTGCGAAGGCTTACCAGGCGCGTCGCCATCAAAGTCAAACTCCAGATCCACTGGGATGAACATGTCATCGAAGCGATCTGGGAAACCAACCTCCCCAGCGCCAAGCGCGACGGAGCCACCCTCCACTTGATCATCATAAGCAGCGTGGATATAATCCTTGGTGACTGCGCAAAAACAAGTCAAGTGATATCAGAAAAAGAATTATGTTGGCGCAGAAAAAGAAATAAAGCAATAAACTTACACAACCCGTCGACTTGGATAACGGGCTCAAGCAAGCTGTCCGCCCACCTCTTGCTCATACCAACCCCCACCAGCGCCTCCTCACGAATGCTCTTGGCGGGGGATGGTTCAGTGGACAGCTTCTTAACCCAGGCGCCAGTTGGGTTCTTGAGGACACCCACATCCGCAGGCGCAGAAGAGATGGAGCGCATGGTCATACGGATGGGTATCACACCAGCCATAATGTAGAAGAACCTCTCAGACCAGTCATGAAGGCTCTTGAATGAAACAGTGGAGCACTTCACCTTCTGACTGCGAGGAATAAAAGAGAACCAATTGTCTTGGATCTTGGCCTTATAAAAATACTGAAAGCGCCGAGGGGTAGGCTCCTCGCGCTGGGATTTGCACATGAACTCAAAGTGAGTCATGCGCACAAGTCCAAAAGGATGGACTTGGGGTATATGAATCCCATAGAACTGCAGCAGTGCACCCACAAACCTTGTCATCGGGAGACGAAGGTTGCAGTGGGTGAAAAAATGGCTATATAAGGATATATAACCGGCAGGCGGGTCCGCCGCCGATTGCCCGGCCTCAGGCAACATGCAGCCAAACAGGGTGGGAAAGCCCTGAGAGGCGATAAGGCTGTCAAGATCAGCCTGCCTCAATTTGCAGGGGATTTCATTCCACCTCCTCACCACCTTGGTCATCCTTACCTCCTCCGATGAGCCCTCAGCAACCTTCTTCCCCTTGCCTTTCTTCTTCAACGTCGACATCACTACGGATTTAACACGGCGTTTTCGGGAGACGATTGAGGTGATCGACAGGTTCGACGAGTCCGAGCTATCAGACATACAACTGACAAATCTAACCACGGAAACTTCTGAAGAACAGATATTTCAGAAGACAAAGAAAGAAAAACTCAGAAGAGAAAACAAGAAGATGAAGGATAAAGAACTCCAAGGGCTGGCTTTTATAGGCCGAGGAGAGAGAAATTTGGGTGCTGAACGGACTTCACGCGCCCCCACTCGCAGGTATAAGCCAACGCGAGCGCGACACGTGTCCCTGACAACTGTGTGAGAGGACACGAAAAGAAAAATACGGCGTGTGCCAGAGTTCACGCACCCCCACTCGCAGGTCTTGGCCAACACGAGCGCGACACGTGTCCCTGGCAGCTTGTGAGGGGACACGAAAGGCAACTGTAGCACCTCGAGCACACGAAATGTCTGACACGTCTCAATCACTGACCCACGTCAGCAACCGTCACGTACACAGACGATTCGTTTTCAACCAAATGGATAGAACTTCGCGCAACGATGGAAACAACCAAGAAAACGACAAAACCCCTTTTAAAAGACCAAATCAGTAAGTCTAATATCTATCTTACCGCGCTCGCGCGAGATAAGACACACATTAGACTGGGGGGGCTTGAAGAGGTATGTACCCGCCTCAACATCGAGCGGGGCGGGTCAACCCACAAGATATATACAAGACATTAGAAATCAAAGATATTATCAAGGCACAAAGCCAAAACTTATGCTCAAGCATCACATGCTTGCACATATCACATATGCTCAAACATCACATATGCTCACGCATCACATGTGCTCATGCATCACATATGCTCGCGCGTATCACATGCTCACGCATCATATATGCTTATGCATATCATATCATGCGTGGCGCATCCGCACGCGGCGCATATCACATGCTCGCGCATTATACATGCCCACCCATATCACAGTTGCGCATGGCGCAGCTGCGCGTGGGGCATCCGCGCGTGACGCGTATTACATGCTTGTGCGTATCGCATCTGCGCATGAAATATCTGCGCGTGAGAATAAAGAGAAGACCTCGCGCATCCTCAGGATGGGCGCATATCACACATGCACATAATCAACCTCGCCCTTATCCAAATCAGGATTAGGGCAACCTTGATTATGCACGTCAGACAACCTTCCAGAAGGCATCTTTTTAAGGAATAAGGATATGCTGATGTTGACAGCTGCTAAATAAAAGATGGACAGCTCAGCATGACTCATGGGTTACCACGTGATTATAACCAATGAAAAAGCACCAGGTGTCTCCAGGGACACGTGGCGCAAATCGATTGGAGGAGGCCAACAAAACCCTAATTTGGTCTCAGCTCAATCAGTGGAAACCCTAGCACTATAAATACATCATAACGTACACAGTTACAGACACATTGATTCACACTGAAGCATATTCAATTAAATTCTCTGACAGGCAGCCCTAGTCAGTTACTTTCTCATACACAGAGAGACAATCACACAATCATAGAGAGTAACATACAGTATTCAGCTATTAAGCAATACTCTCCCAATTCCCTTACTCTCACATTATTATCTTCTCCTACACATACTTATTCTCACGCCGGAGGGTTACCCCAAAGAGGACCCCTCTGTCCCTTTCTGAGGGGTAAGTAACGGCGCTGTTCGTTTTGTAGGTGGAAGAACATTGATCCAGACGAATCATCGGTGAAATAGTATAATCACACCCGAGGAAAGTAGATCTGCTACCAGTGAGTAGATCCACGTTTCTTCATCATCTGAATATTATATGATGCGCTCATTTATTCATCTAATTGAAGATTTTGAACACTTTTTTGTTGTGGTATATGATTAGTGGATGGAAGATTTTGAGGTGTTTCATGCTGCACTAGAAAATGACAACTCATACCCGTCAGATTTGACCCAAAGTCTTTCTCTTGCTCTTGAGGAGTTTTATAAAAACTTAAGGGCTGTTGTATTGTTAGCAGTTTCTGGTGCAGGGATGGATGCTTTCTTTAAAGCTGTTTAAGCAAGTGCAGATGAATACATGGAAACTTACAAGTATTTCTACACACTCTTTGTTGTCTATTTTACACACACACATACACAAACACAAAGACAATTAATTTTTTTTTATAAATTGTGTTTTACTTGTAGTCATTGGTAAGTGGGGTCTGTGACTTTTCTGGTTGTTGTTTACTATGGTTACCAAAAAAAGTTTAATATTTTAGTAGTTACTATCCTTATAATGTAAGTTATAGAAAGTGTTATGAAGATTACAAAACATTTTATAAGTTTTTTGAAATACTCTTGGAAGCTTATTGGAAAAGAAAAGGTACTTTATGGCTATGCGGGTCGAAACGTGTTCGGGTCAGGCTGGGTAACAAGTCATAACAGGCTGATTAAAAACAGTGGACATTTTGGTTCAGCTCAAAACGGGTTTTGACCAGAATGGGTCGGATTTAAAATGGTTATTTTAGTTTGAGTTAGGACGTATTTTCGGTCAGAACATGTCGATTAAAATAGTGGTCATTTTGGTTTTTGTCAAAACGAAAATGGGTACGGGTTAGTATGGTCGATTTAGAAAATGGTTATTTTGGTTTAGGCTACAGCGTATTACAGTTGTTGCTAACAAAGTTTCGTGTCTTATAATTGTAGTTAAGAAAATTTTATATAATGTTTAGATGGCCTGAACCAACAAAAATAATATGTTTTCCAATAATCGGTGCTCAATTTATCAGATTTTGAGTTAACTTAGATGTAATATGGTAATATTTGAATAGGATTATTGATATTTGTGTAGAGCTGAGCTGGACAAAAGACGGGAAGAGAAGGAACGCTTAGAGGAAGAACGCAGGAAAGAAAACATGGAGAGATTGCAAAAGGATATGGAGAAATCGGGGGCGGATCTGTGGTGTTGAGTACCGGTTTAAGAGATAATGGTAAAGGTAGTACAAGCATGATGGAAGATGAAAATGAAGATGAAGATGAAGATGAGAAAGAGGATGAAGAAATTGAAATGTACACCGATGAGGATGAGGATGATGAAGGTGGAATAGATAGTGATGACGAAGAGATTGCAGATTTCAAATTCTAAGCATACTGGTACCTGGCTAATGGCTACTAGTGATCTTATGGTGTACTTAAATTTTGCGATGGTTTGGTTTTTTTGTTGACCTATGCAGAATTAATGAATGCTATTAGGTTGATGTTCTAAATCTTATTATTGTTAATCTAACTTTATCTTAAAATTAGGTTAGAAAGTGTGTTACATGGGGCTTGAATAAATCTAAAAGGAGAGCAAATAAATGCGAACATTAAATTATGTATAACATAAATAACTTAAAAAGTCAACTTTCACAAATTTGTAAATACTCTCTTGTAAATATTCCATCCGTCCCATTATAAGTGTCATAGTTTGACTTTTCAAGTCTTTCTTTTGCAACAATGACCGTAAATATTTTTGTCCGTGTCATATAATACTTGATGAAAATTATATCAATGTAAAATTCATTTAAAACCCAATCCATTCATATATTTTACATCAAGTATTATATAATATAAACAAAAATATTGTCAGTCAAAGTTAAACAAGAAAGACTTGAAAAATCAAATATGACACTTATAATGGGACGGAGGGATTAACATTTAGTGTTTTATGGGCAACGTTTAAATTTAGGGTGAACTATAAAATTTACACGCGCGCGTTGCGCGCATCAATACGCCTATACAAGACGTCATGTATTTCTCTCTTAAATTCACAGTATGTTACTATATCCGGTGCATTGGCGTTGTGGCGGGTTGTTTTAACATAAATGACCTTATAAGACAAAAATAAATAAACAAATAAATGTAATCAGTGTATAAGAAGCTATTAACAAACTTGTTAGAAGATTTACATCAATAACTTTCACCAATGATCAAGACCATCTTATAAAAATCATGGAAAATAATCTAGAATCACAATATTTAATCATTGCAACTCTGCTCCTTAACTCGCTATTTTAGAAATGTATAATCCCATCCACTTTTGAAATTACTGGTTGAAAACTTGCTGAAACTCATACATAGTTATGAACCTACTTCCATCTTTATCAATAAATCTCAAGGCTGCAAGCAAAACTTTCTCTCAAACTTGTTCATAGCGCAAAGTTACTGCATTCAATAACCAAACAGGAACAAAACATAGGTCATCGGGTCATCCATAAAGTAAAAAAAATAATAATAAAACAAAGAACTATATTTAACTGAAAGTGCCATAAGAACTTATATCAAGTATTGATCTTACTAAAGAATTAAAATGGTGCATCAACCCTGAATTAATCAATTCAACATATGAGTAGGGGTGTGGCTGAATTAAGCTCCCATCTTAATGTTTCCACACCTTCATATCCATCTTTTGGATCAATTTGGCTACAATACAAAACAATATTCTAAACCATCATGTATAAATCAAAATCCTACAGTAGAATTTACTAAATCAAAATTAATATAAATATAATCCAAGTTAGTTTTATAATATATGCACAAAAATATGAAGAAAGATGAATGCCGTAAGATGTTTTTTTTGTTATGTTGTTTCTAGTGACATAGGCATAGTGTCTTAAAAGATCTCAAAACTCTTAGTTGATTGCTTAAACAAAGGAACATGATTGCTTAAATAGTCGACTTCTTCAGATTCGAACAATCATATAAGATGATTGCTTAAATAGTCGGCTTACTTGTGTTGTTAATCTTCGCATTGTCGTTGTGTTGACAAGACAGTGGCCTTCAACCTCTAGGGTACTCGATTTAGGTGAAATAAGCAGAAGAGGAAAACATGAGGTTGGTGGCAGTTGGAAAGAGACAAACACGTGTTATGACGTGTAACAAATCAAAAGCATTAATAAGAGCTTGTATGCCAAGCTCAAAAAGTTCCACATTTTATGAATAGTGGCCTAATGTGAGTAAACCGCAAGTTACCATTTAGTATATATATATATATAACATCCCGTTTTCTAGTTTCGGTTAATAAAACGAGAATTTATTATGAGTCGGGCTAGTGTTGGGTTAAATAGATATGGGTATGGACTTGGGTTATGAAGGAAAGAGGAAAAGACCATGGGCTTAAGCCCATGATCCATAAATATATAAACCTTTAATCACCCATTTAATTTCATTTCACACAAATTCCATACACCACCCAAAACACACACTTAAGATCTCTCTCTAGTTCTTCCCTTTTTTCTAGCCGAAACCAAGAAGGAAACCGAGCACCGACCCGAGATAATACTAGTATGATGTTTTATTAACTTAAACCGCTAGATATAGTCACCGTTAAACTGTTTAAATCACGAGATCCGGGTGGATTCGGGTATAAACCGAACCTATGATGAGCTTAGGGGTCACCCTAGCTTAGATCTGGATCAAACGGGATGAAAAACGATGAAAAACAGTGTAAATAGGGTAAACCGCGTTTTAAGGATGTCAGGGAATGTTCCTTACCTGGTTTTCCGGCACGTCGGCGCCGTCGGCGCATGTATTTAAGGATGTCAGGGAATGTTCCTTACATTCTCTGACAAATCCTTACCCTAATTCGTTACGGAAGAACCCTCGATTCATTAGGACAGTTCGTTAAGGAAGAATAATCAACTAGCTTTGATTCGTGTACTAATTCGTTAAGGAAAGACTGACGAACTAGCTTCAGTTCGTGAAGTCCAATTCGCCTGTTGACCAGTTCGCCATAAGGTTTAATTCGTTATGGGGACTGGTTCGTCATAAGGGTTCAATTCGCCAAGGAGTTCAACTCGTTAGACAAACCAGACGAATATGGACAAATTCGCTAAAAAAGGCCAATTCGTTATGAAATAACGAATTAGCCAATTTCGTTTATGGAAGGACAGAAGTAACGAAT
>NW_027501707.1:0-41144 GCF_021521415.1 Bidens hawaiensis
GAGTAGAATAATAAGGTTAAAGTCCTTGGATGGTAGTGCGGTGACGGTTTATGGTGATAAGGAAAGTTCTGGGCTTAGATCATAGATGTTATCGGTAACAGTGTTTTGTCGCCTAGATGTAGGTATATCTGGACTTCAATGCCCAACATTACCCAAGTTCTCCAAAAGTGTATTCGGTGGAGCTTAGTTTTCATGGCAAAAGAATTCTAAAATATGCAGTCCCTCACAATGTCTAGCAGCTGCATATTGTGGTGTGCTTACCTGAGAAAGATTTGGAATTTCCACTTTCTCTCATTACTTCGTGTAACATCCTACTTTTGATAATAATAATAAATAAAAGGAAATGTGTGTTATTTAAAAGTGTGTTGAGATTTAGTTAAGTTAAATAAAATAATAGAGTGTAGGCTTGGTTAATAAAAGATAGAATAAGGGATGGTGATGGACCTTAAATCCATGGGTTAAGGGTAAATAAACCCCCTTAAACTTCCCTAATACCCTCATTCTTATCTTCTAGCATCATTACACACTCAAAAACACACACAAACACTCTTAAACCTTACGATCGTGATTCGAATCCTCTATTTAGAGAAGATTTTATTAGATCTTTAGCTATACAAGAAAGAAACCAGTCCATAGCTATACATGAAGATAACCCGTAGCCTAAAACGTCAAAAAAGGTACGTGATTTATGTACAAAGGTTGTGTTTTTAAGAACGATTTGCCCTAAGACTTGGTATTAAGGCAAATCGAGTATTTTTATACCATAAATATGTAAACTTGAAGTTAAAAGTGGACTTAATGAACTCGTTAGGATGTACAGTTCATGTAATAGCCCTAGATCTAGCTTAAACGGGTTGAAATCAATAATGGTTTAAATTTTATTTCTAAGTAAGCTAGATCTCGGTCAATGATAGAAATGAAAGCGTTTAAAATTATATGATATAATACAGAAATATGAGAATGGATGATTATTATATGTAGTAATAATGATATTAATACACTACAGTGGACGTATTCGAATGAAGAGTATTCGAATGGAAAACATTCGAATAGACAGAAAGAAAGGAAAGAAAGAAGGAAAAAGTTTTAGGTATCGTATGATTCGAATGGAGGGTCCATTCGAATAGAAGGTTTGAATCGAACAGAGGGTTCATTCGAATAGAGGTTGGATTTGAATGGAGGATTTATTCGAATAGAGGGTTGATTCGAACTGATGGTTTATTCGAATAGAAAGTCCATTCGAGTAGAATCTGTCATTTGAATAGAATGTCCATTTGAAGAGAATTTGTCATTCGAATAAAATCTGCCATTCGCATAGAACGTCCATTCGAATAGAATCTGCCATTCGAATAGAATCTTCCATCCGCATAGAACGTCCATTCGAATAGAATATGCAATTCGATTAGAACTGGGAATTCAATTAGATTATCTTAACCCCAGCTAGGGGCTCTACCCCTTGGACACTGCCAGGGGCTGCCGCCCCTAGAACCCCGCTGCCAGGGGCGCTGCCTTCGGACCCCCGTTCGTTGAGGGGTTACAATAACTTAGAAGTATGATATAGTTATAGATAATTAATTGATACTTGCAATTATTATACAGTTAGCCGTGCACAGCTAAAAGAAGGGTATTACTATAAACTCAGAAAGAAACAGGACCCAGGTGAGTTTCTAGCCCTATTTCCTTGTTATGTTTTCGGGGCTGTGTGCATACTCAATGTGAATAGTTAATACACTTACATTAACTGGTAAGTGTATGATATGTGAATGTGTATGATATGTGAATGTGTATGAAAGATATATGTAAGAGGTTAAGAGTATGTATGAAAGTATATAATGAAATGTGTATGTAAAGAAATGTATGTATGGTTGTATGGAAAGAATGGACCATACCCTAATAATATCTAAAATAGAAGGGACCAGACCCTAATAATATATGAGGCAGGAGGGATCTGACTAGGGCTGTCACTTTTACTAGGGCTGGCATATCGTGTATACCCGTACACGATAAGACACGAACACGAAATGGGTATACCTGTACACGACACGAAAACTTATTGTGTACCTGTAACCCAAACACGAACACGAACCTGTTAATACCTGGTATACACGATAATACACGATAGTACACGATAATAGTTGTTTAGAAACGCATATTTGACAACCTTTTAGCGAAACAAAAGCGACCAAAGTTCATAAAAGTCTTAAAATATAACATAAATCCATGCTCCTTAACAAATTTAAGACAAAAACACATAGAATTCTAATCAAAACATATATTGAAAACAATATCAAGTTCCAAGCTTCCTAGTTCCAATTGGGCTTTCTTCTCAAATCTTCAATTCCAAGCAATCAAACCTACACACAAAATAAGTATAGTCAATTAGTCATATTAATCATGGACAATTGGACATATTCATATAGTTTTATCAAGTAACATTATTAGAAAGTTTTAGAGTGAGGTACCTTAGGATTGTTCATTGTTTTTAGCGAGTAACACTATTTGAAGCATTTGGAGTTGGTACCTTAGCATTGTTCACCGAGTTTGAAGCATTTGATTCACAACTAATGTTAAGCGACATTACATCTTCAGTGAGCTCTTCCACACTAACTTTGTTAGAAGCTACAAAGTACAAACAAACATATACATTATAAAATTAATATAATATCATGTATAAAACTTATAAAAATCAAGCAAAGATGGACATTACAAAATTCTCCATGTAACCAATCTTTTATGCATATTAGAGCCTCAACGGTAGCTTTACTAAGTGAACTTCGATGTTCGGTAATCACTCTTCCACTTGAACTAAATGTCGACTTCTAAATCCATCGAGAAGTCATCTTCTAAATCAATTTGGATAGAATCACTCTCCGTCTAGAATGATTAAAGAAAAAATATATAAAGTTACACAAAAATAAAACCAAACTTGAACCAAAATAAGTATAGTTGAATCAACAAACATACCGTTGTTTTGGCACTCTTATCCTTTGCCTTTTCCACCTTCTTTTGTGGGTTACTCATAATTACCTAAATAGTAAATACTAACAAATGTGAGCAATCAATAGTTCAAACCAAATAAGTGAAATAATTAAACTAAAACAACCCTAAAGATGGATTTTATAATCAAAAGTTCAAAACCAAATAAGTGAAATAATTAAAATAAAATAGCCCTAAAGATGGATTTTATATTTTTACCCAATCTGACAAACCCTTTGGTACAAAACAATAATATGAATTAATGACCGACTAAAGATGGATTTAACAATAACTTACCAAGAATGAATGATGAACGAAACTGGAGGCGACGGGTCACGGGTGAACGGAACTGACGAACTTTGTGTGAACTGGAGGCGACGGGTGAACTGAACTGAAGAATGAACGAACGATGAATCGATTTAGTAATAGCCTGAATGAATTATGAACGGAACAAACAATAACTTACCAATAACTTGGAGGCCGGAGAGAGTATGGACGGCTGGACGCGACGAGTGGAGGCCGGAGAGAGTGTGGCGGCAACGGGTTATGGCCGGCGATGGGCCAGCGACTGAGTTTGGTGATGGCTGGCGTGAGAGGATTTTGGTGTTGCGGCTGTAACTTCTGACTTGTAAAGAAGACTTAGGGTTGTGGATATTTTAATATGAGATATAACTATATATATTTTATATATATTTATTTAATTTAAAAAATAACTAGGTACTAACAGGTATCTAACAAGTAAACAGGTATTAGACCTGTTTAGACACGAAAATTAACAGGTAATTTCGTGTCTACCTGTTTAGTACACGAAACCTGTTAAGGTCTTACCCGTTACCTGTTAAAGTCGTGTAGGTACGTTTCATGTATTCGTGCCTCGTGTATAAATTGCCAGCCCTAACTTTTACCCGAAACCTGAAACCCAACCCGAGAAAACACGTACCCGAACCCGAACTAACCCGACCTGAAAAACCCGAACCCGAGAAAAGACTAACCCGAACCGAAGTAATTCGGGTTGGTTTTCGGGTTTAATTTATAAGTTCCGGGTCAACCCGAATAAACTTTTAGTTTTGAAATTAAATATATTTTTAGGTATTATAGGCTTAGTATTAGCCACTAACGTTATCGTAATTTGATCCTAATCGATTGTTTTCATTACAACTATTATAGATTGATTGTTTATTGTTAATTAATGTTTTTCGTTTATTACTAATAGCTACTGTAATCGAACAACCAAATCATACCTGATTGAAGACGTTTATGGTTCGGGTTAGTTTTACTCTTCTTTTGGATTGTTTTATCAAGTTATGTTGGTTTATTATTTGATTATTTGCTTACGAGCAAAAAATAATACGTTGTTTTAATTTTAGCATTGTAGTTTTTTAATTTTTTTTTTTTGTTTTCAAGAATACCCGAAACCCGATTAACCCAACCCGAAAAAACCCGAACCCAAATTACCCAAACCCAAAAAACTCGTGAGAGATTCGGGTTGGGTTTCGGGTCAAGATTTAAAACTTTGAAACCCGAAGAACCCGACCCGAAAACCCCAAAACCCGAAAAACGAACCCGAAGAACACCCCTAGATCTGACCCTAATAATATCTGAGATAGAAAAGAAAGCGACCAGACCCTACTAATATTTGAGATGGTAAAAATAGTTATGCATATAGTATGAAAGTATGAAGATATGAAAGAATGAAAGTATGTATGTATGAATGAAAGAAAGGTAACAGGTTAAGTATGTAATATGTATATTCGGATACGTATATATGTAAGTATATCTTAATTGAGACTAGAACTCAAAGCCTTTTGTTGGGAGTCATACACATTTGCTACTAGACCAATTAATTGTTATGTAATTAAGTTTAAACATTAAATATACATATCATTTTTCATAAAAAAACACATAATTTAAAAAATATATATATTTCAGGCCTAACGGGTAGTCGGACCTATGGTCGTCGACCACTCAGCCCCATGCCATGGCCGGCCCTGCACCCCGCTGTGGTTTAAGACCACCCGTATGTAAGGCCCCGTTCCCGGTACCTCACTTTAACGTCGGATTTACTCATAAACACAGTTCTACAAATCAGAGTTTATTAAAACTTTCGCGGAATATAAAACTTTAACCGTTTATTACAAAACATTTGACCTTTTCTTTAAAACCATAACATAAAATATCATATTTAAAACATCGTTTCTTCCATCTTCAGATGTCAGCCATTCAATCCATGCCATGTGCCATCCTCATACTAGCTCTTTAATCTGCTCTCCTGCGTGCATACTAAAAGTCAGCCACGCTGAGTGAGTTCTAGTTAATCAAGCAACTTATCATACAATCAATACATGCATTGATGTGTAGTGAAAAACACTTACTTTCCGTATCATTTTTATCATGTTTTAATTACTTTTTAGTTTAATTATTAAGTTTTATGGTTTGTTTATGCTTGATATTACAAAGATGATTGTTTTCTTGTAGGTGATGAAGCTTGGTGGAAAAAAGAGTTAAATTGAAGAGTTTAGGGGTTTAATTGTGCAACTTTCAAACTTACAAGTCAAGGCCCGACCCAAGCTCACATCTTAAAAGCCTTATATAATGTTATATTAAGTTAATTAAAAAGTTTACCAGCCATTAATCATCAACTAATCCCGAAATCACAAAACCCTAACCCCTTGGCAGCCCCTTGCGATCGGAACTGCAGCCGGCCGGAAAAAAAAAGAAAGAAAAAAAGAAAGAAAGAGGCGGCTGAGGCTGTTGGCGGCTGGAAAAGAAAGAGGAACATTGGGGCAGCAGCTAGGGATCAATAACAAGCATAGATCTCAGCCATACTTGATAGTAAAACACTTATAAACTTTACTTATTGTTCAAGAACCCTAACTTTATTGATTTGGTCTTTTGTTTTGAATTGTTTTGCAATTGATTGATAGTTTGTCTTGTTATTGATATTGTTTGGATCTTGAATGAATTTAATCATGTTTAAGTTGATGTTTGTGATGTTTTTCTTGAGTATGCATGGCTGTCCAAAATCTATGTTAGGCTAAACTTGTTTGTTCTACCTAGGATAGATGATTGTTGCATAGTTTAGACTTGTTTAATGGATTGTTAATGTTCAAGACTTGAATTATTGATGTAAAGTTTAACTAAACCATAAATTAGATTGTGTGTGATGGCTGTGTTTTATTTGTTATTACTTATAATCCTCTTGCATTAGTTAATTGAATTGGTTTTGATTAATTGATTGCTTGTTAGACTCTTGACTTGGTGTTTCGGGTTTATTTGCGGGGTGTACAACCGTAGGGATAAGTGGGTAATATAATCATCTAAAATCAGTTAAAATACACCTTCTTTGAGACCTAGAGGTGATAAGAAGTAATATTGTCTCGTTGCTTTTACTTGTTAAAATTAAGACCGCGCGAGAGCGGGTTTTTGTCTTGTCAAGTTTGAGTGTTTATATGCAATTAGTTGGTTTAATTTGGGTTAAGTTAAATTGTTCCTCTATCCTTGGTTGCGTAGTATTCGTTTCCATTAGGCTAGTGTGTCGGTGAGACCGAGAGGTGAGTCGTCATTTGAACACGTTAATAATTGTTTTTCCGGTTTATTCTTTAAAATCAACTAAAATAAGTTAGAGTTTGTTAGAGAGACTGAGAGGTAATTTGACTTTCTTAAACAAGTTTTAGTTGTGTCATCTTTTATAACCGGTGTCGTGAATATTTTCAATCCGTTGTCTTGTTATTTCTATCAACATGATTCATTCCTAGGTAGACGTTTTTATATATTGAATTTAAATCAAAGTTTTCAAAGTTTTGTCAAAAGTTTTCATTTAGTTAAGTTAAGTAGTTAAAATAAATTAATTAAATATTTTGGTGAGTCTTGGTTAGAGTTTTGTAATTATAAACGTTTTCACGTGTCTTCGAGTTCGATATCCGGACTTTCCTCATCTGTGCTATACGCGATCGGTACACTTGCCGTTTGTGTGAACTAGGATAGATTGTTTGGTTTTTAAAGCTTAGTTGCGACTTGTGTTTTATTTATATATATATTTTCGCACATCATGCATCATATACGTGTCCGTAGGCACGTAGCCCACAATCTGACCTGCTCACCTTACCACTTGACCTCTTATTTACCCCTACCACTTAGCCACTTTAATAACGAATGACGTTATGCCACTTTGCCACTTTAATAACGTATAACGTTATGCCACTTTAATAACGAAGTCACGTATAGGCTTACCCTACCACGTACTATCGTCATGCCACTAACACTCTTACTAGACTCTTGCCACTTCTAACACACTCTACCTCTACTTGTCTACACACACTTCATATCATTACATAATAAGCAAGTCACATCATAGCATTCGTACACACTAACAACCACTTGGCAATCACTATCCTTGGCGATACGCGCAATATCCGAAGATCGTTCACGCATCGACAAGCATTATTTAATAGCTACCTCGTATAACATCTATAGCATACACTTACCAGTTAAGGTAAGTGTATTCACACTTCACATCGAGTATGCACACAGCCCCGAAAACATAACAAGGAAATGGGGCTAAAAACTCACCTGAACTCGGTTACGTTCACTGTTAATAGTTATTCCCTTTTGTGAGAAACGCTTGACCCAAACGCCAAGCCAAAAAACTAGGGGGAGGTGTGCCTTTAGCATTTCCACTCCAAAACACCAGAATGTGACCTCAGTCTAAGTAAAACAAACTTAAGCCATCGATGCTTGAGTTGTCGCTTGCCTCATCCACCATTGTATCAATTTGGTTTATTTCACCTTGGTAACAACAATTATTAGATATCAATATCATGATGAAGACGTAATTAATTTATTTATTTAAACACGAGAAAGCTTGTTTAGATAATCAACATGTCTTTCTACCATTTGCCTTTGATACATTTGGTTTTCTGGCTCAAGAGGCTGTGAAATTTTTGAGTAGGGTTCAGCGCGTCGTACACGGAACCTCTTCAGCTTCTAGGTCTCAAAGCTTCGTTTTTAGCAGGATTGGCTTTGCTGTTCAAAAGGGGGTTGCGGCGCAGCTTGTTGCCCGTTTGCCTGCCACCTTATTGTAATCGTTTTATAGTAAATTATATAAAACTTCGATTATTTAAAAAAAAAAAAAAAAAAATTACTCATTAGTCGTAGATTAAAGGTCGGGTATTAATTAGTTAGCAGTCTTTTCACTTTTCATAAGGGTCTAGTCTATATATATATATATCACGCCCCTTTGATCACTGATCTTCAACACTCGACGTCACACGCGATCGTCCTTGCTCTCTGCTCGTGACATTTGAATCTGTTACTAGATTAGCATTCATAATACTGAGTAAGTCATAAAAACTCTCATTTGCTATTATCCAAAGCATACTATTTGCTTGTAAGATATATAAGCATTTGCCTAGTAAATTATATCTGCAGATGACCCCATTTCTTATGTTTATTATTTAACATACATACGATACACTTTCTGGTTGCTTTTTTGAACCCGAGCCACTTGTTTTTGCATGTCATGATCCTTTCATACTGTTAAATTGCAGCTGTTGGATAAACGGGCCAAAAGTATTTAAAACGATCGAGAATAATGGATGTAGAAGTTGGTACTGATAGATTAAGCAGCTTGCCCGATGATCTTATCCATAAAATTCTGTCTTTTCTCAACATCACAGAAGTTATCGGTAACAGTGTGTTGTCGCCTAGATGGAGGTACATCTGGACTTCAATGCCCTATCTCACTTTCTCAACTGAGGATTTCTCTACATTACCAAAGTTCTCCAAATTTGTTACCCAAGTTCTATCTCGCCGCAACAATCTAACTGAAGTGTATTCGGTAAAGCTAAGTTTTCGAGGAAAGGTGAGCCAGGTGTTTGTCAGAAGAATTCTGAATTATGCATTCTCTCACAATGTCCAGCAACTGAATGTGGTATTTTTGCATGAGAAAGATACTGAGATTCCTCTTTCTCTCTTTAGCTCTCAGTCTCTAAAACATCTTAGTTTGGAAGTGAACTTCAAGAACGTAAGGAGAGTTTTAAGTACTTATTCAATAATTACCCCAACACCAACTTGGGAACTCCCAGCATTGACAACATTGGATCTTCATTCTGTCGCATTATGTGATGACGAAGCTGAGAAGTGCGTTGGTATTTTTTCAAAATGTGCAAACTTGAAAAATCTTACGCTAAGGAGTTTCAGAACAATGGGATCAGATGGTTTTAATATCGTCCATCCTCGACTGTCAAATCTGACACTTGAACATGGCCGCTGGTATAGTGTGAAGGTGGTCAATGTGGTTGCACCTCAACTCGAGAATCTCACAATTAAATCCAGTGATGCAGAGCATGCGATTTCCGCTCCTAACCTCGCCTCCTTGTGCTTTAAAGGCTCATGTCCTTTGCCTCGATCTACAAACGGTTTTTGTTCCTTGGAGAAGGCGGATATTTGTGTTTCCTATCTAAAAGATGCAGACACTCATCAAATCGTTAATCTGCTTCACCAGCTTTATAATGTCCGCTTCCTTACCCTTAACCTGGAAATTGTCGAGGTAATATTTAATGAGCATCTTACATTGAAAATCAGGAGTTGCTTTCCATAATAATGCAATGCTAAAACTAGATATGTATAGAAACATGCTTTGATACTTATATTGGCGCCAAGTATCAAGAAACATGAAATCTACACGTCGTTCTCTCTTTCAATGCAATAATTAGCCAAACACCATATTGAAGATGAAATTGCACTCCAGAGAGATATGCTGCCTGCATTTATAAAACTGTAGACATAATTATGAAGGCCGCTTTATCTGTTCTTGTTTTGTATGTGTAATATCCGTTTAAAAAATGTTCTGCAGCTTCTGTCTTCATCTGTAGAACTAGTGTTGCATCAAGCTTCTCCGTTTGTAAACTTAAAAAGGCTAAACATTTACCCACTTGAAGGATACTGGTCGGAGCAGTCACCCAAGAAAGTAGCCATGTCTCCTGAACTCAAAAGCTATTTGCTGGATGGCTCTCCAGGGTGCACCTTCACAATGGTCTTACGTGAGGTATTTTTTCAACAACTTGTGAATGGTGTGTCAACCTTCTGGCATTCAACAAAACTTACATTTGTAGTTTATAAAAGGTGTTGATGCTTCTGTTTTCTGTGTCCTAAAGCTTACATACGTTTAAATTTGGGAATTTATGATGGTAAATGGAGTGTTTCCATGTTTCTTATAAAATCTATGATCTAATGCAGGAGATTACAGCAAAAAGACTTATTGCTGAATTGCGGGTGCTTATAAGGAAAGAGAAGGATAATATCAAGACTAGAAGTGCTCACGTGGAGACCCATGAACCAAAGAAGCTGAAAACTATGGGGAACATGGCGCAGATGAAGGGCCATTGGGAAAATCTTGGTGTTCAGATTGAACTAAGGAAAGAAACGGTTTTTCTCATTATTTCAAAGTTGCAGCGCATTGAAGAAATAGTGACAAAGCTGCCTGCATCTAACATGGCTAGGATCCAAGCATGTTTTTCTAGTCTGTGTGAAGAGGCTAACATTGCCATTAGTATAATAACAGATTGTATGAAAGTCCAGTGTGATGAAAATCAAAGTCGTTCGAGTGTCTGCTTGCATGAACTTGCTACATCAGTGAAGCTGTCACCTTAGTAAAACGTAAGTTTATGATTTCCCTTATACCCACATGTGATAGTTATAATGAAAATGCCAACTGTTGGTGCCATGTGTTTTGTTTTACTCGCAGGTCCCAAGTTTGTTATTATGCTATTGGCTAATGCCGCAGTCAACAACCAGCTCGCGCAACTGGGAATGATACAATTTTGAACCTCTAGCATTCTGAACTCAACTATTAATGGATATGTTTTTTTGTTGCTAGCGCGCAGAACTAATATGATCTAGTGGCTTAGGTTGTAATTACGTAATATCTCTATGTTGTGTGCTTGCCTAGCAGAAACCAGACTTGGAATGTCTGGAGATGTGTTTGAAACCGTTTATATAATATCTAGTAACCAAGTTTAGTTAATTAGTTATGATATATAGAATGATTCAAGTCTATACATATGCGAATATGAGTGAATGGTCACATGCAAACTAAAAAAAAGAGGTTGAAACTTGAAAGTCACCTGCTTATATCGTCACATCTGTCTTGATCATCCGTGAGAGAATGAATCTAATCACATATGAATCAAAAGGTAAATGATCTTATTTACATTTGTTTTTGTATATTCTTCGTTGCCACCTCACTAAAAAATCTTCAGCCAAACCATTTCACCATTGTTAATGAGGTGGTGCTAAGTAGAGCTTTCCAACCGCTATGCTCGCTCGTTTTTCCGCTCGATTGTAAACGAGCTGCTCCGCTCGGTTTGGTTTGTAGATGGGTCAAGCAACGAGCAAAGGTTCGCCCGGTTCGATTCGACTCGAATATTTTTAATTCATTATATGTATATATATTTATATACTCATAAATTTATATTTTGTTTTAATAATTATCTTGGATATTAAAAAACTGAATATTAAATATAATATCTTTTAATTATTGAATATTATTAAGTAGTTTAAATATAAAAGATAAGTATATTTAGTTTTTAATATTGCAATATTAAAAATAATTATAAAAATAAGTTATATATTTGTGCATATATATATTTATATAAATAATTATTTTTTAATTATTAATGGTTTTATTAAATTATATCTAACTTCGAACTTTAATTTTATCAAAAATTATAAGCTGCTACTAGTTATTCTAAAATCTACTAATTTATTTTCATGTACATCATATTCAAATTTAAACTTGTTTCTTATAACTTTATAATTTAAAGGGTAAAAAAGAAAAAAAAGTAATGCTCCGAACTCGCTTGATACCGCTCGAAAAATACTCGGTTTGGTTTTGGCTCGGTTCGATTTGACACGAGCCGAAAAACAAACAAACCTTCGCTCGGTTCGGCTTGGCTCATGAACAACCCTAGTGCTAAGTTGCTAACCGCTTAATGAGCCGAGGGGCTTAAAAGGTGGTGTCACTAGAGGTAGAGATGCACAAAAAAATACCCAAAACCCAAAATAGGTTCCATATCCAGAACCGGGTTCTTCCAATACCTGATCAATACCCGAAAAATATCTGAAATATACCCTTAAAGCATGCAACCTCTTAAAAAATCCAATCTATATCCGAAAAAAGAAAACCCGATACAACCCCGAAAATTGGGTTTTTTCAATACCTGGAAATAGAGTATTAAAATACCCGGTATTTGAATACCTTGTTATATACCCGACTCAAACCTGATGCATAAGGTATGGTTTTTAAAGACAATACCCGAACCCAAACCCGACCCGGCTATTGCCAATACCCGATTTTTTCAATACCCGGTTATACCCGAACCCGGTTCCTTACAAGAAACCGAGTATTTAAAAAACCCGATTTGTACATCTCTACTTAGAGATGCACAAATAGGGTTTCTCAAATACGCTGTTCCAGGTATGGAACCAGGTTCGGGTATGATAAGGTATTGGAAAATCAGGCATTGGCAATACCTGGGTCGGGTTCGGGTATGCGTGTTGTCTCTAAAAACCATACCCTATGCATCGGGTTTGGGTTGGGTATTTGAATACCCTGTTTTCGGGTATTGAAACAAACAATATTTCGGATTTTTATTTGAATACTATATATCTGGGTATTGAAAAAAACTATTTTTTTTTGGGTTTTTCGGGGTTTTTTATTGTGTTTTTCGGGTATAGATTAAGTTTTTAATGGTTTGCACTTATTTGGTTTATTTTACGGGTATTTCAGCATAGGTCGGGTATTTGAAAATCCGGATTTCGGGTATTGGAAAAATCGGGTTTCGTGTATGAAACCAGTTACGATTTTCGGGTATTACAGGGTACAAATCATGTCCTGCACTGGGTACGAATTTTGGTACTGAAATGCATACTCTATTCGTACCCCACGGGTAGGGGCAGGTTCGGGTATTAAAAACCCGTGTATAAAAAAACCCTGTTGCGAGTTTTTTTTCGGGTTCGGTTCTGGGTTCGGGTTTTTTATGCACATCTAGATTCACTAAATTACAACTTTAATCCAACCAATTAATTTAAATGCTCACATTTGTATGAAAATGGATTAAATAATAATTGTGTTTTATGTTATCATTACCGTTTTTTGAATGAAAAGTCGGTAAGCACCCGTGCCTACATCGGGGCATTTTTTTCATTTTTAGTTAAACCATAACGTTTTTCGCATTTTAATTAAAACTTGATGTCTTTCACTTTTAGTTAAACCACCTCATATAGTCTGATAATGAATTTGTTTTAATGAGATTCCCATCCAACAATTATTACATACCTTGGTTATATGCTTTGAATTGGAGCGAAGAAAAAGCATTTGCTTGGATCAATTTGTAATTATGGCAAAAACATTTTGCTTAAGCATTTTAACTAGATCAGTTTGCTTAATTTCTATTCATAATGGAACCCGGGTCTAAGCTTTTATTAAGGCTCATTTAATTAAACGAGCTTGAGTTTTATGTATCGGGTTCAAGCCGGCTTGCGAACCTAAACGAGCTAATTTTATATATATTAATCGCTGTTATTATATCTACTATTATAATAAAACAAGGTTTTATAGACACTTGTAAAATGCATTGTGGTGAAGCCAGGTGTCTCCATTATATACAGTAAAAATTAAAGAACAGGAGGAATCGATTACCAGAACGTCGTCTTCTTCGCTGCAGAGCTTTCGTGACGAGGCCTCGCTGGTTTTCCATTTCTCAATGCGGTGTTTCTATTCTTTTATCTAGATCACCGTCAAGCTCTTTTCCGGTAACTACATATGATACAGTGGGTGAATAATCAATAATTTTGATCGTGTTTGTGAATAAAAATGTTATATTTACCGTTTTCGATGCCCTAGAAAATCTGAGTTTTCGGATTTGTGCTCGATTATTGAATTAATTTTGTGGATGCAATTGCTTTTTTTTATGTTCTTTCCTTGTGTTTGTCTAAACCTTATTTACAGATTTGGGGTTAGTTTAATCTATTTGTATGATTGAATTAGTCTAATTTTTCTTTTTGTTTTGATTACAAAAAAGTATTTTTAATAAAAATCATATCTACTACTATAATAACGAATCGATAAATCCCTATTAATTTTGCAGAGTTTCATTTAACCGAGATGCTCGATTCTGCATCGCCATCATGTTCGTTACCCGTCCCAGTCGTTCCGCATCTACCAACATTTGGGTTTTTCAAATTAATACAATTAAATTTGAATATTATCAATTTTGATAGCATTAAGCGATGACTTGATGAGAACTCAAAAGTAAGTTTTTACTTTAATATCTTAATCAATCTGTTCTTTCTGTCACCATGGCTATTGTGATATGGTTTTTCTTTTGATATATTTGAATTGAAGAAGTCGATCTCATGTTCCATACAATTGACGACCAAGACGAACAATGTTCAAGGTACTGAATGTAGATATATAAAATTCTTAGATTGTAAATTAAGCATTTGATTTAAGTTGTTTCAACACAGTTTTCAATATTTAAATCTTACTCTGGAATTTTGCATTTTTTTGTCAATAAATCAAAATACATAATCTATTTTATGTTTTTATCATTAACTTCTATGTGTGTGTATATTTGTTTAATGACTTAGTTTTTTTTTCCCTACCAACTGCACTCTAATTATAACATTTGTTAAGTAGATGACTATGCAATGAGATGGTATGGAAGTTTGAAATCTTTATTCTAGAGCTAGAGTCTTGCATTGAACCAGTAAGAATCCCAAGTTTGTATTATTGCTTCAATCATTGTTTTCAATTACTTATTACTCAATTGGCCCAATCTTCCTTTGGTTATCATTAGAGATGGATCTAACGGGCACCGATTTTAGAAAATGTCGCTATTAACACAACTGACTCTACTGCAGTGATATTCCTTTGTTTTTGTTATTGTTTTTGTTTTGTTTTGTTTTAATCATTTTGGTCTTTTTTATATTGGGTTTTAAATCTATTTATCTGAAATTAATAAAGGAAGGTAATTTAATGAGTTTTTAGGTACTTGAGTTTGTATTTATAAGTTAATCAAACAAGGACATTTTTGTCAAGCAACATATTTGTCCCATTTCGTCTTAAAAACACTCGAGAACAAGGATCACTTTTTTGCTTCGTTAACAGTAAAAAGAAAGGTTTTAAAAATCCGGCCAAATTTAACCCGCTAACGGGTCAATTTTTTGTTTCATTAACTGGCCAATTTTGTATACTTAATTGGCCAAAACAAGATTTTTGCTAACAGGTCAGTGTTTGGTTTAACAGGTAAAAAACTAATTGGTTTGTTAATATATAATATGTACTATCGCAACATGGTAGGTAACTGAGTACAAAATTAATTGTTTTTTTTTTCATTGTTTATATTTTTAGATATCTCAAGGTATGTGATTTTGCTATTCTGTTCATTCTTCATTGCTGATTTTTGCCATTTTCGTTTATATTATTTAAATGTATTTTAATGTTACAGTGCCCAAATAATCAAGCCATATTGACAATTACATGGTTCAAGAACTCGAGGGGAATAAAAACGAGTGGGGCTGGTTTAACTAGGAGAAAGTGCCATTCTTGCAGTATCTCTTGTAGTCTACAAATCAGGAGCTATCTCTTGTAGTCTACAAATCAGGAGCTAGAGTAAGACTGAGGGGTGTGGGGGCTTCAAAGGGGGCGCTAGAGCCCCTCCGCTCGCGTCCCCAGGCGCTAATACCACACCAATTGGGCGCTAGAGGGGGCGCTACCGAGGCGCAAACACCACCCGTGAGCATGGTAGCGGGAGAAGAGAGAGAGGATGTGGGGCTTTAATATGGGCGCTAGAGGGGCGCTACCCACACCAGGGGCTCCAACACCCCCCTTATCCAGTTTCTCTCTCTGCCAAACGTCATAATATTATTGGTTCTTGGCTCTGCTGGAGCCCCCACTAGAGCCCCCACACCCCTTAGTCTAAAACATATTCCCCTATACAAGGTAACTTATGTCATAATCTATAAAGGATCTAATTATTTAATCTTTTGGTTTTTATCAATATCAAGTGACTTAATATGTTTGATTTTGGAACTTTGTGCAGCAGATTGAAAGTTTTAGTAACTGTTTGTGCTTCCAATGTAATTAATGAAGAAATTAAATTAAGTGAGCTGGTTTCGTGTTTGTGAGGATTTTTCGGCCCGGTGCATTAAAAAACTAATTTCGGCCCGTTCTAATAATGACCCGGGTTTCGTGTTTGAATGGAGTAAATATTTACCAAAAAAGGTGGGCATTGTGGCATGGAGAACGGTCTTAGGTCGTTTACCAACCTTTGATGCTCTAGAAAGAAGGGGAATTTCGGTGAGCACTCGTTTATGTCCGATTGTTATGAGTTGGAGGAGTCCGTGGAACACTTATTTGTTTCGTGTAGTATGGCCCAAGCGATGTGGAGCGTTGTTGCCCAATGGTATAAGGTTCCTCCACTTTTGTTTTCCTTTCGGGATGTTTGGAGCTCCATAAATTTGTTCCCATGTCCTCGGAGAAAGCGAAGGCAGTCTATGCGGTGTGCTTAGTTGCAACTTGGTGCTCGTGGAAAAGGATAAATTTATTGGTTCATGGTGGGGGTCGGATTGACATAGCCGGACTTGTGGAAGAAATAGAAGCAATGTGTTTCTTGTGGGTGAAGAATAAAGGGAGGCGAAACAATCTTACGTGGGATATATGGCGTTGTTTTAGTTTTTAGCGGTGTCGTTTGGTAATTCATAGTTGGTGTGGGTGTTGGGTTGTTACCAGCATGTTATATGTTTGTAAATTTTTCTAGCTTCTTGCTAGAGTTTTGGAATGAATTTGTTGGTCTTTCAAAAAAAAAAATTAAGTGAGCTGGTTGGCCAAGTGAGATTAGTGCTGAAAGACTACCCAAATCTCTCAAGTTTCATCTTTTCAAGTGAAGTTAATATGTAATTCAGTTTTTCAAGTGAAATTAATATGTAATTGTATACGAACCATTGTTAAATATAATTTGTATTTATTTTTTTATATATTATTATTAAATTCAAAGTGTTTGGCACCTATGCCCGTGTAGTACACGGGTTATAACATAGTATAAACATATGATAGATAAATTAATAATATATAGAATTATAAATATAAAAAAATTAAAATTAAAATAAATAATAAATAATATAGGAGTCAAACCTAAGATATAAGGTGAATATGGACAGGAGGAAAATATTTTCTAATCAATTTTGTATTAAAGAAATTGAGTACATACCGATGCTATATAACGACTTAATTGACTTAATTGAAACCGTTACAATAATTCCCTTAAACTATACATAAATGGCTAGACTAACCCTAACTCTAATAGAACTTGTTTATTGCATGATAGAGCCGAGCTCGATCTCAGTTTATTTACATTCCGACCAAAGGATGTTAACACTTGTTTTATATCAATTAAAAACATTTTAAAACAAATATCATAAAGTGTAAGATTTTCTTATTTCACCTTCAAAACAATACTCGTAGGATATAATTAATGAAAAAAAACCCTCATAAATATTAGACATGCATATTGTTTATCTATTGGGTCAGTTATTTATCAATTAACTATCTCTGTTGGTTTTTTTCACCCTGGTAACATTACTCATAAGGTGTAATTAATTATCTGATATCATAATGAAAACCTAGTTTAATATATGAGACTTTTTTTCCGTTTTTTACTTTCAAGATTTCGTTCTCTCTCGATTGTTGTACCAATACTCAATATCTGTAAATAGTGTTGTAAATGAATCGAATCGAACGAGAACTTACTCATGCTCGTCCGTTAAAGTTGTGTCGGACAAATGGAGGCTCATGAACACTTAACCGACCGAAATTCCGTGTTCGTTCGTTAAGAATTTAAGCTTGTTAGTGTCATTTCGTTAATTTTGTAAACGGGCATTAATGAACACCAACAAACAGAATTAGCGGATACCAATGACATATATTAATCCAAGAGTAATAATCATTAGATAAACATAAAATCACCCAAAAAAGTTCAAAAGTATACAACATATAAAATCCCAAAAAACTTAATACGCTAATAAGCATATCATTATAGTAATACTAAAAATAAATAAATTCTAATAAACGAATATACATGTTAACAAGCACAACCGGGCACAAAAGTTAATGAATAAATCAAAACCAATGTTTTAAAAACTAGTACGTACCGGCCGGTTAAACCGGATTTTGGTAACACACCCGAAATTTAGAGCCCGGTATTTTTGGGTGGTTTGCTAGAACAGCATACCGCCGCCGGTTTCTTTAAAAATACCGGTTTAAACCCAAAAATATTTTGATTTTTTTAGCGGTACATGTTTTCAAAATGACGGATAAAACTGAAACGAGTAAACACTATAAACGATATTTCACAAATCAACCAATTTTGTATCCTACAAATCCAAAGTTGGTTTCTTTACATCTTGTGTAATTGATTAAGTCTGTATACAAAGTACAAATTTCTGTTTGACTCGATTAGTGTTCATGTGTAATGTTTGATTCATGTGTGATGTTATTTAATGTACTTTTGGGTTACATTTTTTTTGTTAAAGTTGTATTTATATAAAATTACATGGTAAACTATTTAACCCAGTTAAACATCCCGAGACATCCCAATTCTACCGGTTATACCATTTTTGAACCAAATCCGATACAAGTATTCGTTTTTAAAACATGTATAAAACCGAACACATTACCTAATGTTCATTTTGATTGAATGCGCCTTATGCTTGTGTTATTAATTAAACTTTTGGTCGGAAAACTCGGAAAGTTTGGAGCCCTAGTTTAAATAACAGAGAAATCGCGCCGTTAATTTGCCTCACCGTTTGCTTGAACATTAATCAATCACACCGAGTTAGTTAGTTAGTTAGTTATAAACTACTATAAATGACAGAAGATATCTTTCATTTGAATGTGAGATATAATAATAGATTTATATTTTCCTATTAAATCGGTTGCGATTATATGATTTCTGTTAAATTTATGCAGCATCGGTGAGAATAATGGATGTTGAAGTTGGTACAGCTTGCCGGATGATCTTATACACAAAATTTTATCTTTTCTCAAGATCATAGATGTTATTGGTAACAGTGTTTTGTCGCCTAGATGGAGGTATATCTGGACTTCAATGCCCAACATTACCCAAGTTCTCCAAAAGTGTATTCGGTGGAGCTTAGTTTTCGTGGCAAAAGAATACTGAAATATGCAGTCTCTCTCACAATGTCCAGCAGCTGAATGTGGCGTGCTTACCTGAGAAAGATTTGGAATTTCCTCTTCTCTCCTTACTTGGCAGTCTCTCAAATATCTTAGTTTGGCATGCAATGCGACTCGGCAGACCTCGTGAGCTTTTTGTTCACGGTCATACGATTACGTACTCCAACATCAACTTAGGAACTCCCTTCACTAATTACATTGGATCTTCATTTTGTCACTTTGTTTGATGACAAATGTGTTGTTGGCTTTTTATTAACAATGTCCAAACTTGAGGATTCTCACATTACAGTGGTTCAAAACAAATCTCTCATCCTATTCCTCGGTTGTCAAGTCTTACACTTGAAAATGACTCCTTCGATGTGAAGGAACGTGGTTGCACCCCAACTCGAGAATCTCACTAATAGATGCGTCTTATGATTTATGCGCCTGACTTTGCCTCCTTGTTCTATAAAGGGGATTGATTATCCATTGCATCGATCACGGATTCCATTCATTGGACAAGGCGGAAATTTGTGTCTCCTATCCGGAACAAGCACATGCTCATCAAATAGCTTGTTTGCTTCGCAAAGTCAAATTCCTTGAGCTTAACTTGGAAATCATTGAGGTATGTATATTCTTACAATGATTTTTAATTGAAGTGACAACTTTCATTATTAATTACAAAACTATAATAAAATTAAAAAAATAAAATAAAAGACAGCTACCTTACATGGGTAAAGCTGCTTCCATTTGTGACACCTCTACTTACGTGTAAATTTTATTAAGAGACTAATTTATGGTTTTCCGTTGGTCAAACTTGCTATATGTGATTTCCCTTTGCATTGACGTTGTATATCCAAACTAGATGCCACGTAATCGTTGTTATGACAGTTGGGATGGCCACATTAGAAAAATACTAACCCGTTAGCCGCGGTCCGTCAAAAACAAATACCGTTTTAGTTGGGATCTCAACCATCCAAGTTTAAAATTAGAACTGTTATTTGCCAATAAATCATAGTTAGGATTATTTAAAATCAATATTCCTATATTAAACAAACATTAGATTAGATAAATATGTATTTGTGGGACTCACACCTACTTAAGAAACAAATAATAAGATCACATACTTCTTCGTCATCACATTTTTTTGTTCTTGCTTACATAAAACCGACAACAAACACACAAAAATGACAATGGGAAAGTGAAATATTTAATGCAATTATCTATTCAAGTATTCAACGGCTATTTTTCTTCTTGTACCAAGGAGTTATATAGGCAATGGTTATTCATACACCCTTTTTGGTTATTCACACACCCTCTTAACACACACCATATCTATATATACACCCTATAAAGGGTGTATGAATAACACATCCCGTTATATAACATGTTCATTATACCCATTAGGGGAGGGTGTAACGATTCCGGCAAATTCAGGTATACCCTAGCCGGTATATACTATTTACGTGTTATTTAATACCGAATATATGAATTATAATGTGTTTATACGAGTATATAAGATTCACAGTACGAATTATACTCGAATGTATAGCTAGTCGTATTGGAATTACGATTAACCGATGAACGGTTATTGAAACCCGAACGAATCGGGGATTACATTATAGACGAAATATATGATGTTTAGTAAGGTTTACGAAGTATTAAAGCTTCGGGATGAGTGAGTTATAGCACAGAAAAAGGATTTCGATTTAATGGTACGTCGGTACGTTAAACGAAACCTTTAATATCAAACCAAGCAAGAGACGATCGATCAAGCCGAAAAAGATGCACAATTACCGACAATATGATATGTTAAGTCAATAAATGTCATGGTTTAATTTTTTTTAAAGTTTTTAAATCAGTTTCATATAATTTTTATTTTTAAGCCGAAAAAACGACCGTTTTAGCCTCGTTTTAAGCCGAATTAAGCGTTTAACCGAAAAACGAACTGAACCAGATTATCCACAACATTATCCGGATTACACAATCCGAATGTGTGGCCAAGGTTTGAGTTGTGGGCCCCACCCCACACCATAACAAGGACCGATCGGTCCCTTGTTCATGGTTTAACAATTTCATTTTCTTTTTTCTAAACTCCCAACTCCTCATTTCTCTCCATCCTCCACACATTCAACCAAAAACCCTTGATTTTTAAGAAGATCCATAAGGTATAAACATGTTATTATGGTTTAATCTTGGTTTTTAATTCCAAAATCTTGAGAAAATGAGGTTTCAAGAGAAAAATGGGTGAAAACCCGAGATGAAACCGATTCTTGCATGATCAAGTGATGTATACAAGTTATACAAGGGATCTTGGTCCAAGAAAGGAGTTAAAAGAGTCAAAAACGAATTTTTACGGTTAAAATCTTTGTTTTGATGTCTTAACCGAAACCATGAAAGAAATGGCTTGATTGTGGGTATAACTTGCTTGGTGTGGTGTTATTGTGCTTGTAGGTGTTGTATCTAGTTGCTAGCAAAGGCTAGAAAGCAAGATCTTTGCGATCTAAAGCTAGAAACACAAGGTAGTTCGGTTTTTCGTATGATTTGTATGATTTGGACAGATTGTGGTAGACTTAGAGTTGGGTCATGAAATTTCACAGAGATGATCTACACATAAAAATATGAGATCTGTGAAATATTGGTAATTTTTGGATAAAGGATGAATATTTGGTGAATTTAATGCTCGGTTTTGGCTAAAAATGGTGAAAAATAGCTAAACATCATGAAAAATTATGGAAAATTTCAGATAAGCTTTTTATAACATATAAAAGTCACACACAAAATTTCAGGTCCATTGGAGAAGTCTAAGTAGGCTTTTCGGTAAAACAAGTTCTAGGGTTTTCTAACTCGTTTTTGGTGAAAATGGCATGAAAAATGAGTTTTTGGTTCTGGAAAAATTACTGGGAACTATGTGGATGGCAGGAGTCATCCCAGAAAAATTTGGGATTTTTCTAAAGTCGTTTGGTATTTTCGACATATTTGGTGTTTAAATGACGTTTAAAAATAGATAAATAAATGTTAAATATAAAAATTAATTCTGGAAATATTTTTATAAAATTCCTTACTGTCAAAAACTGATTTGTGCAAAATTTCAAGACCCGAGACTAAACGGATAATTATTTGTGCTAAACAGAACATAAAAACAAACTTTTAAAGCTTAAAACGCGTAAACCGGCAAAGTTCGCCTAAGCGAGCTGACTGGTGTATAAAAACCCTGAAAATGGACTATTTTCATGAAACTAAGTTAATCAAGTAAAAATAAATCATCCGAAAGTAATTCGGATGATTTGGGTAATTTTACCCGATTTAGCAGTTTCCGGGATATTAAAGACGGAAACGGGCCCCACGGCCAAACGGGGTGTCTAAATCGAGCTCTAATTTCACCATTTTAATTAATATATCAGTAACAACTATTTTCGGGTCGTATGTGACCAAACTCATTTTTGAAAACATAAAGACGGTTAACCGTGCTAGGCACGCAAAACGAGAAAACAAACTAATGATAATTTTGACTAAAGAACTCTAAGTGCTATCACAATCTAAGTCCTGAGAAGTGTTTCGGGGTTAACATTGTCTCCGGATCGTGTACGGTACTGGGTTAACAGTGTCCCCAGACGTACCGGTTAACACGAATTTAAGTTATATTAATAGAAATTGTGTAGTAACGACTTAGGGATCGTATTACAGATCCGGACCGGTAGCCGCGCACAGTATTACATCTTACTCACGAAAAGGTGAGTTTCACGAGCCCCTTTTCACTGAACTGTTTTAAATATTTTCCCGGGGCGGAAAGCATGTTTTTATCAAAGTGTTTAAGTACATGCCGATCGCATGGAAATGAATGTATTTATATAATGTTTATTGCACGGGAATCGTACGGTAATGTATTAAGATGGTAATTGTCTAAGTTGCTAATATTGTAAGGCCCGAAACAGTGTTCTGGGTTAACAGTGTCCCCAGAGGTTAGTAAATGTATTTCTGGGTTAACAGTGTCCCCAGAGGTTATTAAATGTGTTTCTGGGTTAACAGTGTCCCCAGAGGTTATTAAATGTGTTTCTGGGTTAACAGTGTCCCCAGAGGTTATTAAATGTGTTTCTGGGTTAACAGAGGTTTCACTTGTAGGCTCAGCATAATTACATCGTTAATTTATGATTATTAAAATGATTTGTCATGGATTATTTAAATTAGTGAAACTCACCAACTATTCGTAGTTGACCCGTTTTCTTTACATGCTTTCTAGGTACACCCAAATTGGAATGAGTGATACGTGCTTGATGATGTGTGCTATTTTGTGGAAGCTTAAGGGTCTATATTTTGTATTAAACATGTTAACGTACTATTGGTAAAACTTATGTGATAACGCCTAGTCGGTAACGAAACTCGGAACAATGTAATACGTTTAAATTATTGTAGTGGTGTTTTCTTTATAAGCAATGCTGTTGATATCAGATGTGTCTGTTGCATCCCGTTTACGTTTCCGCTGCGGTTACGGGGTGTTACAGAACTTGGTATCAGAGCCATTGGTTATAAAGAATTAGGATGTCTTTAAAAGATACCTAAAATATAACCAGTAGCTCAAGTGTTATAGGATCTGAATATCAACTAATAATTTATTGTGACAAGGTCTGGATGAACTTGGATGGACAAGTGAGTTATTATGGTCCGGAAAATAATAACAGACTTGTCCGCACGAGGGAATTCAGGGGAAGTCACGGGGGACTTTAATAGGTAAAATTGGCAACATATGTGCAAATATATGATAATATAGTTATGTGGTCAAGTTGTATAAGTAAGTGCATATTAATCTGATTATGATTTACACTATGGAAAGAACTACATGTTTGTTAACTTGTGTGCAGGAAAGAATGTCGAGAACTCCTAGTTTGTCGGTGGAGGAGGACCCGGAGGAAGTCAGCTCCGGGAACTCTGGGAGCATACGCGTATCATCCAGCTCTGAGCCTAGCGAGGCTAGTCGTAGGAGCTCTGGCCAGTCCTCCCCAGTCAGGATTGTCAGATCTCCTACCCTGCCCGCACCACATGCCATCCCTGTTCCGCCCGGATTCGGACCCCGCCTCACGGCGCGGATCAGTGTCCCACATGTCCCACCTACCTCGCCCCCACCCAGACCTGCTACCCGCAGGGGCGAGTCCTCCCGCTCCCAGCCCGAGCCTGTGACTCCACCCGTGTGGGGCCTCCCTAGGCAGGAAAGGGATGCGGCGGCATGGCTTCGAGTGCTCACCGAGCAGGTGAATGAGCACTCCGCCGCCTTGACAGTGGGAGTGCAGAGGCGGATGTACCTGGGGGACTGCATACTGGACCACCAGTATGCGATTTCGCAGCTGAAGAGGGAGTGCTCATACTCCCAGTGGATGATCGGCCGGATGGATACGCGGATCCGGGTTATGCTGGCTGCGATGGTGGTGTTGGTGGCTGTTTTGGTGGGGTTGGTATACCACCGTGTTTAGTTTTGTTAGGATGGGAGTAGACAGGGACCGCTTTTTGATACTCTGTGTAAGCAGTTAGTGGTGATGCTAACATAGAGTTAATTTTGGGTAGTTATAATACAACCACTGGCCCTTAGGGGGTCTCTTTTGGGGTATATCATTATAGATACTTTTGGGTATCATTCAAGCACTGACCCATTGCGGGTTATGTCGAGATGATGCCGACATAGGCCCTATGTAGGAAAACTTAACTTATGTAATGATGACAGGAAAGTATGTGAACTGACATGGATGTAATATGTACTAATGTTTGATAATGAATGGAATGTTTGTTGTGTTTTATGATTGGAACTTGTATTAATTATATGTATTTTCTGATGATGTGTAGAATGGCCCCAAAAGGATCAGCTCAAATGTCGGAAGTAGATGTGAGCCGTTTGATTGCTCAACAGTTAGAGGCGGCGATACCGGATATAGTATTGTGCATCGCCGCCAGTATTAACAATTCGACCAATCCAACCCCTCCGAGCAATTAAACGACCACCAATAATGACGGGGAACAAAATGTTAATCCTCCACAGAATGATGACACGATTCCGAGTAATGACGCACCGCCTAGGGTGGTCGTTACGGACAGTAATGGCCCTATACCAACTGTAGAGACGAACCGTACTGAACCGATTCCTGCATCCAGGGGATGTTCGATCAAAGACTTTATGTTGTGCAAACCTCTAGAGTTTAGCGGGTCTGAAGGACCAAATGGGTTGGTTAAGTGGATCGAGAAAATAGAATCAGTTGTGAACATCAGCAACTGCCCCGAGGACTGTGTTGTAAAGTACGCCACCTGCACATTCACGGACCATGCCTTGACATGGTGGAACACAATAGTGCAGACCCAGGGTCAGGCGGCGACAAACCGCATGACCTGGACAGAGCTTAAGGCTCTTGTACTGGGGCATTTCTGCCCGAAAAACGAATTGCAGAAATTAGAAAATGAATTGTGGAACCTGGAGATGCAGGGGGCAGACCATTTGGGCTATACGAACCGGTTTAATGACTTGTCGCGATTGGTGCCATGGCTGGTCACCCCAGAGTCGAAGAGGGTTGAGCGTTATATTTGGGGGCTAACTCCCGTTGTAAGGAGTATAGTCAATTCTGGGGGACACCAGACGTATGAGGGTGCGGTGACGCAGGCTGGTATCGTCACATATGATTTCGTAAGGAGCGGTTCACTGAAGGTGGCAGGAGAATACGCTGGGGGAAAGCGGGGTACACATGACCATAGGATCCAGGAAAAGCAGCAAAATAAACGTGCTAGGCCCACTGCCCAAAACTACGCCATGACTAGTTCAGGCGGAAGACAAGAACCGCAGAAGGGAACGTTTCCTAGGTGTGGGAAATGCGGTTACCACCATGGTGGCGTGTGCAAAGAGGTGGTGTGCCACCGGTGTGGCAGGATTGGGCACTACGCACCAAGTTGTAGAACAAACCTGAACAACCTGAACCGACAACCGCAACCTATCCGTGCGCAGCCATTTAAGACCCAACCAGCCCGACAACAAAACCCGCAAGGAAACCAAATGGTGACCACCAGCCGTGCTTGCTATGAATGCGGCAGCACGGATCACTTCAAAAGACACTGTCCGAAACTGAACCAGGGAGGAAACGGGAGGCAACCCACGGGTCAGGCATCGTCGTCCAATCCGGCGCGAGGCCGAGCATTTGTGATGGGGGCGAACGAAGCACGCCAGGACCCCATCGTAGTGACAGGTACATTCCTCGTCTCTGATCATTACGCTTCTGTATTATTTGATACAGGCGCCGATAGAAGTTTTGTTTCTGTTAAATTCCTATCGATTGCAAACCTTCCAATTAGTGAAACCATAGAACCTTACACCATAGAAGTCGCTAACGGTAAAACCATGATAGTTAATCAGATAATTCGGAATTGCCCTTTTATTCTGAACGAACAATCCTTTCTGATTGACTTGTTACCGGTAGAATTGGGTAGTTTCGACGTGATAGTGGGAATAGATTGGTTAGCACGTAACAAGGTAGAAATAAACTGTGAAAAGAAAATCGTCAAGATCCGGGTGTCGGATGACGAAGAGGTATTAGTGCAGGGTGAGAAGTCGGGCAATATGATACCGTTTATATCCCACCTCAAGGTGTTAAAATATATACGCCAGGGATGCGTGGCGTATCTAGCGAGCTTGACGGCCACGGATCCTGAGGAAAAACGGGTGGACGATATCCCAGTGGTACGCGAATTTCCACAAGTTTTCCCAAAGGAACTTCCTGGATTACCGCCAACCCGACAGGTCGAATTCAGAATCGATCTATTACCTCAAGCTGGCCCTGTTGCTAAGGCAACCTACCGACTTGCACCATCAGAGATGCAAGAATTATACAACCAGTTGCAAGAATTGTTGGATAAAGGATTTATACGTCCTAGTTATTCCCCGTGGGGTGCACCGGTACTATTCGTGAAAAAGAAGGACGGAAGCCTTAGAATGTGCATTGATTACAGGGAGCTGAACAAGTTGACAATCAAAAATAGGTATCCTCTCCCCCGAATTGATGACCTGTTCGACCAACTGCAATGTGCGAGCTATTTCTCAAAAATTGATCTTAGATCGGGATACCATCAGGTTAGAATTCAGGAGGAGGATATCCCAAAAACCGCATTCCGGACTCGCTACGGCCATTACGAGTTCTTAGTTATGCCTTTCGGGCTAACAAATGCGCCAGCAGTGTTCATGGATCTCATGAATCGAGTCTGTAAACCCTACCTCGATAAATTCGTCATCGTGTTTATTGACGATATTTTGATTTACTCGAAGAGTAAAGAAGAGCACGAGCAACACTTAAGATTAATTTTAGAGCTTCTAAATCAGGAGAAGTTGTATGCAAAATTCTCCAAGTGTAACTTCTGGTTACAAGAAGTGCAATTCCTTGGTCACGTTATAAACCATCAAGGAATACACGTTGATCCAAGTAAGGTTGAAGCAGTTAAGAATTGGCAAGCGCCTAAATCGCCAAAGGAAATCCGCCAATTCTTAGGCTTAGCTGGATATTATCGTCGATTTATAGAGAACTTTTCCAGCATCGCCCAACCTTTAACCCTTCTGACCCAAAAAGATCGAAAGTATGAATGGGGTGAAGAGCAGGAAACGGCGTTTCAGACGCTAAAACAAAGATTGTGCCAATCGCCGATCTTAAGTCTCCCCGACGGAGACGATGGTTTTATCGTGTATTGTGACGCATCCCGGAGAGGGTTAGGATGCGTGTTGATGCAAAATAATAAGGTTATAGCCTATGCTTCTCGACAGTTAAAAATACACGAGAAAAATTACACTACTCATGACTTAGAGCTGGGAGCAGTTATCTTCGCACTTAAAATTTGGAGACATTATCTCTACGGTACAAAGTGCACCATCTTCACCGATCATAAAAGTTTGCAACACATATTCGATCAGAAAGAACTGAATATGAGGCAACGAAGATGGGTCGAGTTGTTAAGCGACTATGACTGTGACATCCGTTATCACCCCGGCAAGGCTAACGTCGTAGCCGATGCCCTGAGTAGGAAGGATCGGGTTAAGCCATTGCGAGTGCGAGCACTGGAAATGATAGTCCAGTCGAACCTTTCGGACCAGGTTCGAGTCGCTCAACGCGAAGCGTTGAAAGAGGAACAATTGGTAAAAGAGGGACTTTATGGTAACGAGAAGAATTTCGAACAGCGCGTGAACGAAATTCTCTATTTCAAAAATCGGATTTGGATCCCGACCCTCCATGACCTCCGAGAATTAATCATGGACGAAGCGCATAAATCGAAATATTGCATACATCCGGGATCGGATAAGATGTACAAGGATGTGAAGGAGTTCTACTGGTGGCCGGGTATGAAAAAGGATATAGCCACATACGTCGGCAAGTGTACGACGTGTGGCGGAGCACCAGAAACCCTCGGGGATGTTACAACAACCGGAAATTCCCGAATGGAAATGGGAGCAAATCACGATGGATTTTGTGACACATCTCCCTAAGACGTCCCGTGGACACGATGCAATTTGGGTAATCGTGGATCGACTAACCAAGTCGGCACATTTTATTCCGATTAGAAATAATTATAACACCGAAAGACTTGCGCAGATTTATATAAATGAAATTGTGTCTCGTCATGGGATACCCATCTCAATCATCTCCGATCGAGATAGCCATTTCACCTCCAATCTTTGGCAAGCTGTACAAGAAGCGCTGGGAACGCGTATTGATCTAAGCACAGCTTACCACCCTCAGACCGACGGTCAGTCTGAGAGGACCATCCAAACACTGGAGGATTTGCTTCGTGCATGCGTGCCGGATTTTAAGGGAAATTGGGATCAACATCTCCCACTCGTTGAATTTTCCTATAATAACAGTTACCATAGCAGTATAAAGGCAGCACCTTACGAAGCATTATATGGACGGAAGTGCCGATCACCACTCTGCTGGACTGAAGTGGGCGACACACAGGTTATTAGATCAGATCTGGTCCAGGAAATGACCAGCAAAATCCTTGAAATTAAGAACAATCTGAAGGCCGCACGGGATCGGCAGAAGAGTTATGCCGATACCCGTAGAAAACCGTTATCATTTGAGAAAGGTGATAAAGTGTATTTGAAAGTATCACCTTGGAAAGGAGTAGTCAGATTTGGAAAGGCGGGGAAGTTAGCCCCTAGATACATTGGACCATTCGACATTACTGCAAAAATCGGTCCTGTAGCATACCGATTAGAACTGCCTGATGAATTAAGTGCAGTTCACAACGTGTTTCACGTGTCGAACTTGAAAAGGTGTCTGTCGGATGAGACATCGGTGTTACCACTAGAGGGTGTCCAATTAAACGATAAGCTTAATTTCGTAGAGGAACCCATAGAAATAGTGGACGGGAAAATCAAGCAACTTAGACACAATAAGATCTCGTTGGTCAAAGTTAGGTGGAACTCGCAACGAGGCCCAGAATATACATGGGAACGAAAGGACGAATTTCGGAAGAAATACCCCCACCTATTTCCTCAAAAGGAAGTAGTTGACGTGTAAAATTTCGAGGACGAAATTTTTGTAACGGGGGGAGAATGTAACGATTCCGGCAAATTCAGGTATACCCTAGCCGGTATATACTATTTACGTGTTATTTAATACCGAATATATGAATTATAATGTGTTTATACGAGTATATAAGATTCACAGTACGAATTATACTCGAATGTATAGCTAGTCGTATTGGAATTACGATTAACCGATGAACGGTTATTGAAACCCGAACGAATCGGGGATTACATTATAGACGAAATATATGATGTTTAGTAAGGTTTACGAAGTATTAAAGCTTCGGGATGAGTGAGTTATAGCACAGAAAAAGGATTTCGATTTAATGGTATGTCGGTACGTTAAACGAAACCTTTAATATCAAACCAAGCAAGAGACGATCGATCAAGCCGAAAAATATGCACAATTACCGACAATATGATATGTTAAGTCAATAAATGTCATGGTTTAAGTTTTTTTTAAAGTTTTTAAATCAGTTTTATATAAATTTTATTTTTAAGCCGAAAAACGACCGTTTTAGCCTCGTTTTAAGCCGAATTAAGCGTTTAACCGAAAAACGAACTGAACTAGATTATCCACAACATTATCCGGATTACACAATCCGAATGTGTGGCCAAGGTTTGAGTTGTGGGCCCCACCCCACACCATAACAAGGACCGATCGGTCCCTTGTTCATGGTTTAACAATTTCATTTTCTTTTTTCTAAACTCCCAACTCCACATTTCTCTCCATCCTCCACACATTCAACCAAAAACCCTTGATTTTTAAGAAGATCCATAAGGTATAAACATGTTATTATGGTTTAATCTTGGTTTTTAATTCCAAAATCTTGAGAAAATGAGGTTTCAAGTGAAAAATGGGTGAAAACCCGAGATGAAACCGATTCTTGCATGATCAAGTGATGTATACAAGTTATACAAGGGATCTTGGTCCAAGAAAGGAGTTAAAAGAGTCAAAAACGAATTTTTACGGTTAAAATCTTTGTTTTGATGTCTTAACCGAAACCATGAAAGAAATGGCTTGATTGTGGGTATAACTAGCTTGGTGTGGTGTTATTGTGCTTGTAGGTGTTGTATCTAGTTGCTAGCAAAGGCTAGAAAGCAAGATCTTTGCGATCTAAAGCTAGAAACACAAGGTAGTTCGGTTTTTCGTATGATTTGTATGATTTGGACAGATTGTGGTAGACTTAGAGTTGGGTCATGAAATTTCACAGAGATGATCTACACATAAAAATATGAGATCTGTGAAATTTTGGTAATTTTTGGATAAAGGATGAATATTTGGTGAATTTAATGCTCGGTTTTGGCTAAAAATGGTGAAAAATAGCTAAACATCATGAAAAATTCTGGAAAATTTCAGATAAGCTTTTTATAATATATAAAAGTCACACACAAAATTTCAGGTCCATTGGAGAAGTCTAAGTAGGCTTTTCGGTAAAACGAGTTCTAGGTTTTTCTAGCTCGGTTTTGGTGAAAATGGCATGAAAAATGAGCTTTTGGTTCTGGAAAAATTACTGGGAACTATGTGGATGGCAGGAGTCATCCCAGAAAAATTTGGGATTTTTCTAAGGTCGTTTGGTATTTTTGACATATTTGGTGTTTAAATGACGTTTAAAAATAGATAAATAAATGTTAAATATAAAAATTAATTCTGGAAATATTTTTATAAAATTCCTTACTGTCAAAAACTGATTTGTGAAAAATTTCAAGACCCGAGACTAAACGGATAATTATTTGTGCTAAACAGAACATAAAAACAAACTTTTAAAGCTTAAAACGCGTAAACCGGCAAAGTTCGCCTAAGCGAGCTGACTGGTGTATAAAAACCCTGAAAATGGACTATTTTCATGAAACTAAGTTAATCAAGTAAAAATAAATCATCCGAAAGTAATTCGGATGATTTGGGTAATTTTACCCGATTTAGCAGTTTCCGGTATATTAAAGACGGAAACGGGCCCCACGGCCAAACGGGGTGTCTAAACCGAGCTCTAATTTCACCACTTTAATTAAAATATCAGTAACAACTATTTTCGGGTCGTATGTGACCAAACTCATTTTTGAAAACATAAAGACGGTTAACCGTGCTAGGCACGCAAAACGAGAAAACAAACTAATGATAATTTTGACTAAAGAACTCTAAGTGATATCACAATCTAAGTCCTGAGAAGTGTTTCGGGGTTAACATTGTCTCCGGATCGTGTACGGTACTGGGTTAACAGTGTCCCCAGACGTACCGGTTAACACGAATTTAAGTTATATTAATAGAAATTGTGTAGTAACGACTTAGGGATCGTATTACAGATCCGGACCGGTAGCCGCGCACAGTATTACATCTTACTCACGAAAAGGTGAGTTTCACGAGCCCCTTTTTACTGAACTGTTTTAAATATTTTCCCGGGGCGGAAAGCATGTTTTTATCAAAGTGTTTAAGTACATGCCGATCGCATGGAAATGAATGTATTTATATAATGTTTATTGTACGGGAATCGTACGGTAATGTATTAAGATGGTAATTGTCTAAGTTGCTAATATTGTAAGGCTCGAAACAGTGTTCTGGGTTAACAGTGTCCCCAGAGGTTATTAAATGTATTTCTGGGTTAACAGTGTCACCAGAGGTTATTAAATGTGTTTCTGGGTTAACAGTGTCCCCAGAGGTTATTAAATGTGTTTCTGGGTTAACAGTGTCCCCAGAGGTTATTAAATGTGTTTCTGGGTTAACAGAGGTTTCACTTGTAGGCTCAGCATAATTACATCGTTAATTTATGATTATTAAAATGATTTGTCATGGTTTATTTAAATTAGTGAAACTCACCAACTATTCGTAGTTGACCCGTTTTCTTTACATGCTTTCTAGGTACACCCAAATTGGAATGAGTGATACGTGCTTGATGATGTGTGCTATTTTGTGGAAGCTTAAGGGTCTATATTTTGTATTAAACATGTTAACGTACTATTGGTAAAACTTATGTGATAACGCCTAGTCGGTAACGAAACTCGGAACAATGTAATACGTTTAAATTATTGTAGTGGTGTTTTCTTTATAAGCAATGCTGTTGATATCAGATGTGTCTGTTGCATCTCGTTTACGTTTCCGCTGCGGTTACGGGGTGTTACAGAGGGGGTGGTTCTCGGAATACCTGGGTACATGCGACCACCTACCCGAACCCATCCCCACCACCCTTATGTTACAATCAATTTACAACAAATAATATATAATAAATTGTTGTTAGAAAAGTTTAATGCAACTCAAATTTTCAATTGAAAACATTGTTTAATCATTTGAATGATCTAGGGCAGGCCGAGCATCGAGAACCAATACTCGTAGGATGTAATTAATGGAAAAAAAACCATTAAATAAGATTTAATATATTATTTAAATAACCAAACAACACTTTTTTCATTCCCAAGCAATGAATCACTCAATTTCTCATGTGATTACTGCATACAAAACGCTACCTAAGATTTAATATATATTATAATGATAGCAAACCAAATTTAAAAAAAAAATATGTGTATAATAACAATGTATATATCATCTCATTCAATCTTTAAAACATTACACAAAAGAAAAAAATAATAAAACATATAATGTTACAAATTCTTGAGTGTATAAAGTTTACATAAATGTATCTTAAAAATTATATTTTTGTCTTTTATATATCAATCAGTAAAAACAAAATAAAATTAAAAATTAACGGTCGAACTACAAACGAGCAAAGCTTGAGCCAGCTCGTTTAACTTTGAGCGTCAAATGGCTCGATTACAGTCCTATTTGTTTATGGTTTCTTCTTTTTGGATGCCATGATCATTTCATTCTGTTAATTGCAGCTGTTGGATAAACGAGACAAAAGTATTTAAAATGATCGAGAATAATGGATGTTGAAGTTGGTACTGATAGATTAAGTAGCTTGCCCGATGATCTTATCCACAAAATTCTGTCTTTTCTCAACATCACAGAAGTTATTGGTAACAGTGTTTTGTCGCATAGATGGAGGTATATCTGGACTTCAATGCCCTATCTCACTTTGTCGACTGAGGATTTCTTTACATTGCCAAAGTTCTCCAAATTTGTTACCCAAGTCTTGTCTCGCCGCAACAATATAACCCACGTGTATTTGATGAAGCTACGTTTTCGTGGAAAGGTGAGCCAGGTGTTTGTCAGAAGAATTCTGAATTATGCAGTCTCTCACAATGTCCAGCAACTGAATGTGGTATGCTTGCATGAGAAAGATATTGAGATTCCTCTTTCTCTCTTTAGCTCTCAGTCTCTCAAACATCTTAGTTTGGAAGTGAACTTCAATCACGCAAGGAGACATTTGAGTAGTTATTCCATTACCCCAACACCAACTTGGGAACTCCCAGCATTGACAACATTGGATCTTCATGCTGTCGCCCTATGTGATGACGAAGCTGAGATGTGCGTTGGTATTTTTTCAAAATGTGCAAACTTGAAAAATCTTACGTTAAGGAGTTTCAAAACAATGGGATCAGATGGTTTTAATATCGTCCATCCTTGACTGTCAAATCTGACACTTGAACATGGCTGCTGGTCTAGTGTGAAGGTGGTCAATGTGGTTGCACCTCAACTCGAGAATCTCACAATTAAATATGGTAATGCAGAGCATGTGATTTCCGCTCCTAACCTTGCCTCCTTGTGCTATAAAGGGACTTATCCTTTGCATCTATCTACTGATGGTTTTTGTTCTTTAGAGAAGGCGGATATTTGTGTTTCCTATCCAAAAGATGCAGATGCTGATCAAATCGTTTGTCTGCTTCAATAGCTTTACAATGTCAACTTCCTTACACTTAACCTGGAAATTGTCGAGGTATTATATAATTTATATGAGTATCTTACAATCATTTTTAGTTATTTCCAAAAACTACCAAAGGTTGAAACTCAAGCATCGTTAGAAAAGAGGCATATTACATATTTGACTGATCTACTTGCATATATAGGTGATCAAAGTGCATTGTTATTAGATAAAATCACGCGCGCACACACATACATATATATATATATTTGACTGCCTCAAGTTCTAAATTAGCCCTTGACCAAACTGTGGGTAACTTAATTGGTTTATAGATTATAGATGATTATTTGGAAGTGCAACGAATGTGTACATTCATGTTGAGGTGTTTGAGTAGTCAAAAGAATGCCAGGTAACAAAACTTATTAAAAGGTTAATTAATGGTTTTGGGTCAGTCAAACTCGCTACGTGTGATTTCCCTTTGTTATGTTGTATCTCCAAACAAAGGCTTTCGTGTATCTCACATCACGATATATTGCTCTCTTTAAGTTACATCGAAAATCAGGAATTGCTTTCCATAATAATACAATGCTAAAACTAGATATCATTACAGAACTCTTAAATTATTTAAGAACTTGAAGGAACCCTTGAAAATTAATGTTTTCGATAAATTTTTTGTATGTTAGTATTATTTGAGTGTAGTTATATCACTTTTTATATCTATAATTACGATTACAATTATGAAAATTAGTTTTACACATATCTAAACTTTTTTCTGCATATATGTAAATTTGCTATTACATAAATTTTACACATATGTAAACTTGTGATTTATATATGTAATAACAAATTTATATATAAAATATGGTAAAACTAGTCTCAAACAATGTTAATATATGAAAAAAATTAAAAAAAAGTTTCTTTCTTATGAGTTCCTAGAAGTTCTAAATTTTTTAGAGTTCTCAAATGATACTTACCCTATATATATAATATATATATATGTAGAAACATGCTTTGATACTTATATTGGCGCCAAGTATCAAGAAACATGAAATCTACATGTCGTTCTCTCTTTCAATGCAATAATTAGCCAAACACCATATTGAAGATGAAATTGCACTCCAGAGATATATGCTACCTGCATATATAAAACTGTAGACATAATTATGAAGGCTGCTTTATGTGTTCTTGTTTTGTATGTGTAATTTCTGTTTACAAAATGTTCTGCAGCTTCTGTCTTCATCTGTAGAACTAGTGTTGCATCAACCTTCTCCGTTTGTAAACTTAAAAAGGCTATACATTTACCCACTTGAAAGATACCGCTGGTTGGAGCAGTCACTCAAGAAAGTAGTCATGCCTACTGAACTCAAAAGCTATTTGCTGGATGGCTCTCCAGGGTGCACCTTCACAATGGTCTTACGTGAGGTATGTTTTCAACAACTTGTGAATGGTTGTGTGAACCTTCTGGCATTCAACACAACTTACATTTGTAGTTTATATAAAGTGTTGATGCTTCTGTTTTCTGTGTCCTAAAGCTTACATACGTTTAAATTTGGGAATTTATGATGGTAAATGGAGTGTTTCCATGTTTCTTATAAATTCTATGATCTAATGCAGGAGATTACAGCAAAAAAACTTATTGCTGAATTGCGGGTGCTTATAAGGAAAGAGAAGGATAATATCAAGACTAACAGTGCTCACGTGGAGAGCCATGAACCAAAGAAGCTGAAAACTATGGGGAACATGGCGCAGATGAAGGGCTATTGGGAAAATCTTGGTGTTCAGATTGAACTAAGGAAAGAAACGGTTTTTCTCATTATTTCAGAGTTGCAGCACATTGAAGAAATAGTGACAAAGCTGCCTGCATCTAACATGGTTAGGATCCAAGCATGTTTTTCTAGTCTGTGTGAAGAGGCTAACATTGCCATTAGTATAATAACAGATTGTATGAAAGTCCAGTGTGATAAAAATCAAAGTCGTTCGAGTGTCTGCTTTCATGAACTTGCTACATCAGTGGAGTCGTCGTCTTAGTAAAATGTAAGTTTTATGATTTCCCTTATACCCACATGTGATAGTTATAATCAAAATGCCAACTGTTGGTGCCATGCGTTTGTTTTACTCGCAGGTCCCAAGTTTATTGTTATTATGCTATTGGCTAATGCAGGAGTCAACAACCAGGTCGCGCAACTGGGAATGATAAAATTTTGAACCTCTAGCATTGTGAACTCAACTATTAATGGATAATGGTTTTTTATTGCTAACGCGCCGAACTGATATGATCTAGTGGCTTAGGTTGTAATTACGTAATATCTCTATGCTGTGTGATTGCCTAGCAGAAACCAGACTTGGAATGTTTGGAGATGTATTTGAAATCGTTTATATAATATCCAGTAACCAAGTTTAGTTAATTAGTTATTTTTAATTCATTATACAGGGTACTCATAAATACATATTTTGTTTTAATAATTATTTTGAATATTAAAAAGCTGAATATTAAATATAATATCTTTTAATTAATGAATATTTTTAAGTACTTTAATAAAAGATAATTATATTTAGTTTTTAATATTTCAATATTAAAAATAATTATAAAAATAAGTTATATATTTGTGCATATATATTTATATAAATAATTATTTTTTTAATTATTAATTGTTTTATACATTATATTCAATTTCAAACTTTAATTTTATCAAAAGTTATAAGCTGCTACTAGTTATTTTAAAAACTACTAATTTATTTTCATGCACATCATATTCAAATTTAAACTTGTTCTTTAAAACTTTATAATTTAAAGGGAAAAAGAAAAAAAGTAATGCTCCGAACTCGCTCGATACCGCTCGAAAATAGTCAGTTTAGTTTTGGCTCGGTTCGATTTGATACGAGTCAAAAAATGAGCAAACCCTCGCTCAGTTCGGCTCGACTCGTGAAGAGCCCTAGGCTGCTAAGTTGCTAACCGCTTAATGGGTTGCGGCGCTTAAGAGGTGGGGTGTCACTAGAGGTAGAGATGCACAAAAAAACCCGAACTCGACCCTACCCGTAGGGTACGTATAGGGTATGCATTTCAGTTCCAAAACTCGTACTCGGAACTGGAACTGATTTGTACCCACTAATACCCGAAACCCGGAATAGGTTTCATACCCGGAACCGGGTTCTTCCACTACCCGATCTATACCCGAAGTTACCTGAAAAATACCCTTAAAGCATGCAACCTCTTAAAAAATCCAATCTATACCCGAAAAAAGAAAACCCGATACAACCCTGAAAATTGGTTTTTTCAATACCGAGAAATAGAGTATTATAATACCCAGTATTTGAAATGCATACCTATTCGTACCCCACGGGTAGGGTAGGGTAGGGTCGGGTTCGGGTATTAAAAACTCGAGTATAAAAATCCCGGTTTCGAGTTTTTTTTCAGGTCTGGTTTCGGGTTCGGGCTTTTTGTTCACCTTTACGTTCACTAAGTCACAACTTTAATCCAACCAATTAATTTAAATGCTCACATTTGTACGAAAATGGATTAAATTAATAACTGTGTTTTATGTTATCATTACGCGTTTTCTGAGTGAAAAGTCAGTCAGCCCCCGTCCCGTGCCTACATCGAGACATTTTTTTCATTTGTAGTTAAACCATAACGTTTTTCACATTTTAATTAAACTTTGACGTGCTTCACTTTTATTTAAACCACCTCATATAGTCTGATAATGAATTTGTTTTAATGAGATTCCCATCCGACAATTATTACATAACTTTGTTATATGTTTCGAATTGGACTGAAGAAAAAGCATTTGCTTGGATCAATTTGTAATTATGGCAAGAACATTTTGCTTAAGCATTTAAACTGGATCAGTTTGCTTAATTTTTATTCATAGTGGAATCCGGGTCTAAGCTTTTATTAAGGCTCATTTAATAAACAAGCTCGAGCGCAATCTTCACGTATTAGGTTCAAGCCGGCTCGCGAGCCTAAACGAGCTAATTTTGTATATATTAATCGTTGTTATTATATATAAACATATGATAGATAAATTAATAATATATAAAATTATAAATATAAAAAAAATAAAATTAAGTAAATAATAAATAATATACGAGTCAAACCTGAGATACAAAGTGAATATGGACAGCTTAGAGGAGAAGATTTTCTAATCAATTTTGCATTAAAGAAATTGAGTACATAAAGATGCTATATTACGACTTAATTGACTTACCTGAAACCATTACAATAATACCCTTGAACTATACATAAATGGCTGAACTAACCCTCATTCTAATAGAACTTGTTTATTGCATGATGGAGCCGAGCTCAAGCTCAGTTATGTGTGTGTTATTCTAATAGAACTTGTTTATTGCATGATTGAGCCGAGCTAAGCTCAGTTTATTTACTTTCCGACCCAAAGGATGTTAACACTTGTTTTTATATCAATTAAAGACATCTTAAAACAAATATCATAAAGTGTAAGATTTTCATATTTCACCTTCAAAACAATACTCGTAGGATGTAATTAATGGAAAAAAAACTCATAAATAGATAGAAAGAAAGGAAAGAAAGAAGGAAAACGTTTTAGGTATCGTCTGATTCGAATGGAGGGTCCATTCGAATAGAGGTTGGATTTGAATGGAGGATTTATTCGAATAGAGGGTTGATTCGAATTGATGGTTCATTCGAATAGAAAGTCCATTCGAGTAGACTCTGTCATTCGAATAGAATGTCCATTCGAAGAGAATCTGTCATACGAATAGAATCTGTCATTTGCATAGAAAGTCCATTCGAATAGAATCTGCCATTCGCATAAAACGTCCATTCGAACAGAATCTACCATTCGCATAGAACGTCCATTCAAATAGAATCTGTCATTCGCATAGAACGTCCATTCGAATAGAATCTGCCATTCGATTAGAACTGGGAATTTAATTGGATTAGCTTAACCCCAGCTAGGGGCTCTGCCCCTTGGACACTGCCAGGGGCTGCCGCCCCTAGAACCCCGCTACCAGGGGCGCTGCCTCCGGACCCCCGTTCTTTGAGGGGTTACAATAACTTAGAAGTATGATATAGTTAGAGATAATTCATTGATAGTTGCAATTATTATACAGTTAGCCGTGCACAGCTAAAAGAAGGGTATTACTATAAACTCAGAAAGAAACAGGACTCAGGTGAGTTTCTAGCCCCATTTCCTTGTTATGTTTTCGGGGCTGTGTGCATACTCAATGTGAATACTTAATACACTTACTTAAACTGGTAAGTATATGATATGTGAATGTGTATAAACGATATATGTAAGAGGTTAAGAGTATATATGAAAGTATATAATGAAATGTGTATGTAAAGAAACGTATGTATGGTTGTATGGAAAGAATGGACCATACCCTAATAATATTTAAAGTAGAAGGGACCAGACCCTAATAATATCTAAGACAGGAGGGATCTGACCCTAATAATATCTGAGATAGAAAAGAAAGCGACCAGACCCTACTAATATCTGAGATGGTAAAAATAGTTATGCATGTAGTATGAAAGTATGAAGATATGAAAGAATGAAAATATGTATGTATGAATGAAAGAAAGGTAACATGTTAAGTATGTAATATGTATATTCGGATACGTATATATGTAAGTATGTCTCAATTGAGACTAGAACTCAAAGCCTTTTGTTGTGAGTCATACACATTTGCTACTAGACCAAGTAAATTATTATGTAATAAAGTTTAAACATTAAATATACATATCATTATTCATAAAAAACACATAATTTAAAAAAATATATATATTTCAGGCCTAACGGGTAGTCGGACCTATGGTCGTCGACCACTCAGCCCCATGCCATGGCCGGCCCTGCACCCTGATGTGGTTTAAGACCACCCGTAGTAGTGGCGTTATCCACGCGTTTTGGCCTAACACCGCCCTCCATTGGCGTTTTGGGGTGAATTTTTGGTACTGGCGTTTTCTACATAACTTTGGTGTGGCACGAGTTTTGAGGGTCTTGTAAGAGAGGGAGAGGAGAGAGAGGTGTTTTGGGGGCATTTTCCCACTACATCCAGTTTTTGCTAAATGCCCAAAAGCTGATTAGGCATCTCATTACGCAAAATGCTCGGGTGTGCTTATTTTTAACTACGCATGGTCTAATGCCTCTTAACCATGTTATATGTATGTATATATGTATGTATGTATGCGAGAGAGGAGAGAGAAAAAACACATAACCCACCACTCTCCCCCTTCATCGCTCGTCTTCACCACACCGTCCCCTTATACCGCCTCTCCGATGTGTACAAAGCATATATCGCCCTCTGCGCCCCAATGTGCCGCCCATAGTGGACAGCCTAAAGGTTCAATTTGATTATTGTGTTTTTTAAACCGGAAAATAAACTCTTATCGAAACTTACATCAATTTTTATTTTATTTTATAATTTATTATTATACGGATGTACACGGGACTGTTTTTAAACTGTGAAAAATTAGAACTCCAGTTTTTTTCTTTTTTGCTTTTAGAAAACTGATTAGTTTAAGTTTTACGTATGAGTTAACCCTAAAACTTTTTTAACCTAAATAGTAAATTTGAAGCATAATTATAATAACGAATAATCAAAAAAGGTTGTTGCATTTTAATTTTGAAATCTGACCCAAACCGAACCGTTTTAGTTTTAAGCCCATGTGTCT
>NW_027501708.1:0-33334 GCF_021521415.1 Bidens hawaiensis
TGCCAGTAGTTCAGTATCTCGTGTTTATTTGTGTCTGTAATCGTTTACATTGTTAGTTCGTATTAAACGTGTTTTTATATGTTCGTTGTGTTTAAGCGAACTTGAAGTGGTCAGCGAAGTTATGACAACTTCGCCTAGTATGTTAGGCGAAGTTGTCGAGTATTATAAACCCTTAACTTCGGCTGTTTAAGGTGTAAATTTGGACGGCTAGTTTTGGTGATTCTCTGAGTCACGTGTTTGTTACCGTGGTTATTAAGCTTTGCAATATATCAAGTGTTATCTGATATTCTCGTGTGTTTACATGTATTCAACGTATTATGTCACACCCTCAAAATCCACTAACGGAGTTTTACCGTCAGAGGGTGTGAACTAACAGGATCGGAATCATTAGTTATAATCAAACACTATGTTCAAAGTTTTCAAACCATGAACATTAAATTTAAATAAGTGCGGAAGCGTAAATTCATAAACCAAGTGTTGCGTCACGCAGGACGACTTAAAACCCAATTAATAACAGTTTAAAAACAAGTTTGCAAAAACGATAGAGTTCAATGAAATGCATGTTCCTATACCGCGCGCCCGCCTCGGCTACCTGAGAATAACATACTAAAAGTGTCAACACAGGGTTGGTGAGTTCACATATATAAATAAAGAAAACCATTTGCGTTTAAGTGTTTGCGTTTGCGTTTTGCGTTTGCGTTTTGCGTTACCAGATAGTGTTAAGTCAATTATATATCAATAGGTAGCTAGCCTATAAATCAAGTATTACTAAGTGTTCGACACCAAAGTTGACTGTTTATCAATTGCCTTGCCACCATGTCTACCACGACCATGGAAAATGTGTTAGCCAAGAATACACCCACTCGACCTGCCGTCGAGTTTAGAGTTGGGTGGGGTTTGTCAAACCCAGTAGTATTACTCAACAGTGACTCACTATTATACAAATACTAAACGGTTCGATGTTATGAAGGACTTTAGTTGGTTTGTTTGCCACTTAGTCTTACAAGTGATATATAACTAATAACAAAATCTAAAGCGTTTTGGAGTATGTTATCTCCCCCAAATAAAAAGCGTTTAAAAGAGTAAAAGGGGACATGAAACTCACTGTTTGCGAAGATAACCAAAAAGATCCGAGAAAAAAGGTGTACGTCACAGAAAATCCTCACTAGTGTTCTAAAAACAAAAACGAGATTTTCTAAGTATTTAAACTACAAGTGAGTCCCTAGACTCAGCATATACAAATTATGTATGAGATGCGTTTCGTGTTTCGTTTGTGAAATAAGTGCGACTCGACAAACACGTTGGTGATACATTACATGTGTGAACAAACTACATAAGTATCAAGTACTAACATTGTACATTACTAGTAATTATTCCCCACGAGGGCAATTAAGTCAAAAACATAGCAAATATCGATCAACAAACACATTTCATGTATTTTGACATAGTTCAGCAGCTAGTTTTATCAAGACAGAATTCTACTTGGAAAGATTACTCAATTCAACATATCATAATATATCAATTAATTTACCAAAAATCGTCACAGAAGCACACATGAGTTAGGTTTCCAGAACTATTTTTATTGTATTTTTATTCCACATAGTTTTCTCACAAAGACCAAAACTTTACAGTAAACTCACAGAAGTCAAAATCATGCGCAACAGAATGATATTTGTTATTCCCGTTTAATGGTGAATTCAATTAATGCAAGACCAATTGGGTTAGATTCTTAACTCAAAATTTTAACTTCCAGAAGTGGAACCAACCCATTTGGTCTTGTAGTTTATGAGATATGATAATTTCAAAACAGCCTAACAGCAGACCTCACAATTCAGACTTGCACTTCAGTTTTGAAAAATAATAAAAGTTAACTTTTACACGTCCAAAAATTACAAATTTGGACTCTTTAGAAACTAGACTCAACCTAGTACACTGTAGGCTTAACAATTTCGACCAATTACCACATTAACATCCAGTTACAGTCGTCTAAACATCAAATCAACAATCTGTCCAGTACCAGTTTACATCAAAACTCAACATAACAACAATCTATGAATCATAATCCATGCATATAACACTCTAGACACAAGATTAACCAACCATGCATATCAATTTCACATTACACACATAGTTAGGGTTTTTCTTGAAAGTTTAAAATCAAAGAACAAGTGATTAACAAGCAACAATAACACAACTAGTTATCAATTCACTAGCAAATCATCATCAAGCATATAATCAAACCCTAACTCATCTTAATCATCAATTTTCGAGTATTAGGGTTTTGATTAACCCATTCAATATTAAAATTTAACACCTAGGATGCATAGAGTAGTTGTTAATTACCTTCCTAGCACCTTAATTCTTCAACCAAACTTGAAAATCCTTGTATGTGTGTGTGTGGGGGGTTACGGCAGCCAAGGGGAAAGGAGAGGGAGAGAGGCAGATCAGGTTTGGGAGGGGGGAGGGAGTGTAGGGTTTTGTTATTATTTAATAATAATTATGTTGCACAATGGCCCCTCTACTTCGAGTTATTAAATTTCTAGCATAAAATAGACTTTTGCATCTTGAGTTAACGTTCTACATATAAATATCAAATAACACATAAACCTAACACATAATTATCAAATACTTATTGTTTTGATGTTTGTCGTTTGTTCACCAATGGTTTGAGTCGACTCGTGTGCGTTTCGGTGCAATCCCGAAAGACTACATGTGTAGTGACTGTCAAGCGTCATTTAAAACCCTAGTTTAAATGTAATGAGATGTGCGTTATAGATCAAGTGATCTTAAGTTTGATTTGACGGAGTTTGGATTAACGGAGTTAACCTGAAATTGACGAGTGTCACATATTAATAGTCTCGACACTCGTATCGTATACGTGTGGATTCTGCACCCTCGTGTTACGAGATACTCCTGTGTAGATCCGGATAGGAACCTACAATTGGTATCAGAGATTTTTGCTTGTGATTGTGTGGTTCGGGATTATCACACGGGTGTTAAGATCGTTCCGTTAGACCATTCGCGGAACGTTGAAATACCTTGTTTTTGTTCGTCGCTCCTCATCCCTCATCAAATACACCTTTCAATTACCCTCGCGACCTTCGAAATCGAGCTACCTAACCTGCAAAACTTCTTTGTTCTTCTGGCGAACTTGCCGTCACAAAAATTAGGGTTTTAGCGAACATATAAGCATTTGGCGAAGTTGATAACCAGCGAAGCTGATAACCAGCGAAGCTGAAGACCATCGAAGTTGTCAACCAGCGTAGTTGTTAGCGAAGTTGAACAACAGGTGAAGTTGTATTAACTTCGCTACTGCTCACTGTTCACAGGATCTGATTGTTAAGGTTTGAGTCTCGTTTCGTTCAAGTATGACTTCTATAAACATCACAGAACTGGTAAAGATGGAGGTTGAAGCTGGTTCAGCAACTAAAGCTCCAAAACTGCTTAAAGGTACTGATTTCGTTGCATGGAAAGATATATTTGAACAGTATGTGAAGTATCAAGATGCAAAGATGTGGGTCTGCATTCAAGACGGGTACATTCCACCAACGTCCATGTTTGAAGGTCCTGAACAAATTAAGAAGTACAGTAAGATGGAAGATGATGAAAAGAAATTGTATGAGGCAGAAAGTAAAGCGCATGCAGCTATAACCATGGCACTTCCACAAGAGATTCTTCATACTTTCAAAAAATACAAAACTGCTAGAGAGCTATGTGAAGCATTAGAGAATAGATATGAAGTAAATGTTGGGACACGAACCTCCAAAACAAAGCTGCTGAAAACTCAATTCTCAGTATTCAAGTATCTGAAAAATGAATCACTTGATGACATCATCACACGATATTATCATCTAATGACCAAGCTAAATAACTACTCCATTGAATACAAGGAAGAAGAGATAGTGGAAAAGGTTCTTGATGCTCTCCCACCAAAATGGGAGATGTACACTGTTCTGATGAGAGAAGATAAGGACTTTGAGAAAATTGATTTGGAGACGGTGGTAAATAAGTTACGGAATTTTGAACTTAACATGAATCGAAAGGAGACACCTACTGATCAGGTTCAGGATCCGGGAATATATGGTGCTAAAGTCACTCCAACCTCAAGTTCAAAATCACAATCCACTTCCTACTACTCAAAGGGGGAACCAAACTCCACTCCAGATGGTCATGTGATTCTCAATATGGATGGCGACGTATGTTTCGTAGCAGGAGGCAGTAGTTCCTCAAAACCTCAAACCACAACTGGTAATTTCTCAACCAATGCTTCCAGCAAGAACTAATCACAGATGCCTATGAGTGTGAAATCAGCTGAACAACAGTTTGCTCTTTATGCCTCCTTCATTGCATCTTATGAGAATTACATCAAAGGAAAAATAGTCGACCCTGCAACTTTGGATGAAGACTATGATCAGATCGACGCTGATGATCTGGAAGAAATGGATCTGCAGTGGCAGATGGCTATGATAGTAAGAAGGGTGAAGAGATTTGTGAAGAAAACTGGTAGAAAGTTCGTTGGAGAAAGACTGGGGTTTGATAAGTCAAAAGTTCGTTGTTATAACTGTCAACAAAATGGCCACTTTGCTAAAGAGTGTACAAATGAGAGAGTAGAACGAAGCCAAAACAGGCCTGCTCAACAGAATGGGAGTGTAAGTGAAAATAAGGCTATGGTATCTCAATAAAACGGTAGATACAACTGGAATATACAAGTTGAGGAGGTGTTCGAACAGGTAAATCTGGTAAACATCGAAACGGGAGGAAGTGACAAAGAAACTGGGGAAGATCAAACATACATGGCAGAAGTGAACGATCAACTCTCCGAGGTATGTTCTGAATCTCATTGTGAACAATGTGAAAAACTGTCTGATCAATTGAAAACATTAACTGATCAGTTTGTTAGTTTGGACACTCAATTTAAAAATTTAAAAGAAGAACATCACTATTTTAAAACTAAAGAAAACAGTTACTCGGTAAAAATAAAAGCTAGTGAAAAGGATATCAGAAGTCTTAAAGCCACTCTAGCTGAAAAAATACAAGTGATTGATCTTAGTTATGAAGTGTTAGAAGAAAAGACCAAACTAATTGCTTAAAAAGATAAACAGATAGCTGATTACCAGGTAAAAGTGGTGGAACTGAACAGAAAAATTGAACAATTTAGAAATTCTTCTGCGATGTTAGATCACATCATAAGTGTTCAACGTTCCCCGGTTATCAAAGGGGGAATTGGATTCTCTGAAGTTCCACCACCATGCAACAATAATAATACATATAATCTTAGTAATCAGCAATCTGCGAATGTTGAAATTAGTCAGACAGTTCCAATAAAAGTTTCTGCTAACGAAACTGAAGTTAATAAGAATGAAACAAGTAAGACAAGTTCTAATGTCACAAGCTCTATCTCTAGTTCTGTCTCGTCAAACTCGGACAAGTCGTCCGAATCGGGTGAGATAAAAGAAGAGGTTGTTTTACTAAAATGAGGGGAGGACTATAAGTTTGATGGAATGAAATCTTCCCTAAATCCGTTCGTTCCACCATATGTGAGACAAACGGATAGTAACGCAACCTCGACATCTGCAACAACTTTTGAGACGAAAGTTCAAAACGGCGTGAATAGTTCGAACAAAAGTTGTTTTAGATGCAACAGGATAGGACACCTTGTCGCTGATTGTCCTCTGAAACAGAGAAAATCTAGAAATATGAGGCCTACTAAAACTGAGAGTAAAACGAACACTAATTATGATGCTGGTAAGAATGTGAAAACACCAAATTTCAATCATTGGACTAATCCAAGATTTCAAAGAAATCGGTCTTGTTCTTTCCCAGTGAATTACCAAACCAACAATTATAATTCCATAAATTCACGAAGGTTTGGATGGCCTCATAGCCAGTCATCTAGAAATTTTCCTTTCAGAACTTATAGAAACTCTCCTCAAACTGACTTTGGGCAACCAAGGTACTGGATGCCGGATAACTGGTTTAATCAACCCAAGACCAGAAGGTCTTGGGTCCCCAGATTTTAATCTATCTCTTTAATTGTGCAGGAACAGTCAAACAGGGTTGTAAACAATATGTGGGTTGTTGACAATGGTTCCCGGCACATGACTGGTAACAAGAAATCTGTTCAAGGAGGAAGGGTTAGTTTCGCAGGAGAAAGTGGAGGAAAAATTAGTGGTATTGGGACTGTGATGAATGGAAGAATAAAGTTGGAAAAGGTGAATTTTGTTGAAGAGTTGAAGCACAACCTGTTGAGTGTCTCTTAGATTTGTGATAAAGAATACACTATTCATTTTACTAAAGATGAGACACTCGTACTCTATCCCGGTTTCAAGATACCAGAAACCTGGGTTGTGATGAAGGCTCCAAGAGAAAAGAACACGTATGTAATGGATATGAGATCGACCGAGACGGCAAGAGAAGAGTCATGTCTTCTGTCAAAAGCAACAGAATCTGAATCAGAGTTGGGGCACCGAAGAATGGGTCATATTCATCTTTGCAAGATGAACTATATTGTCAAGAATGGGCTGGTATTTGGGGTTCTCTTGAAGAATTTCAATTTTGAAGATTAATGTGTGTCATGCAAGAAAAGGAAAACAACACAAAAAGCCTCATCACTCCAAGAAGGTTAACTCAATTGTCAGCACCTTAGACCTACTTCACATGGATCTCTTTGGTCCTGTGAATGTAAAGAGTCTAGGAGGAACTTCATACTGTTTGGTGGTATCCGATGATTACTCACGATACTCTAGGTCTATTTTCTAAAGGAAAAAGATTATACAGTTCAGTTGGTAATTAACTAGATTACCAAGGTGGAAAACATTGTTGGGAGGAAGGTTAAGTACATCAGGAGTGATAATGGTACAGAGTTCAAGAACTATCAGATGGAGATGTTTTGCTTACAGAAATGGATAGAGCATCAGTACAGCGCCCCATATACTCCGCAACAAAATGGAGTAGCTGAGAGGAAGAATAGAACTCTGATCAAAGGCGCCAGGACCATGCTGGCGGATGCTAAACTTTCCGTGGTGTTCTGGGCTGAGGCTGTTGCTACAGCCTGTTATATCCTTAATCGTGTCTTAACTGTTAAAAGATTAAAAAAAACCTGTTATGAACTTATGCATGGTAGAAAGCCAAATTTGAAGGGTCTTGAACCTTTCGGGTCCCCATGTTTGATATTAAAGACTAACTCTAAATTTGGTGAGAAAGCTGACGAAGGTATCTTAGTTGGCTATGTTGTTGGGACACCCAACAGAAGAGTCTTTAATCTATCAAACAGCAAGGTTGAGGTGGTCTGTAACACGAACATTACTAGTTACAAATCACCAAGGCCTAGCATGGGACCGGCAGAGGCTTTCGACTATGATAAGTTATTCAACTCTTTTAATGTGCCTTACTTGGATTTTGCAGACATTGATGAGAAAATGGCCTCACAGATGCTGTTTGACGATGAGGAGGACATTGTACAACGGCCGCAATACAATTAAAATCAACCGAGCTCGTCTAGTGCGGTTGAAACTCCAGCTATCTCGAATGAAGATGAATTCTACAATCCATTTCACACTCAACCTCAGCCTCACACTGATGAACTCTCTTCAAATCTTGAGAATGATCTGGAGGTCGGTCCAGTACAGTCCACCAAAATTCACAAGAATCATCATTTGGAGAATGTGATCGGTAATCCTTCTGATGGCGTATGTACTAGAAGAAGTTTGGATGAACACACTTGTGTGTATGCAAGCATTAAAGACACGGGCATTATAAATGAGTGCTTGTACACCTGCTTCATCAGTCAGATTGAACCAAAGAATTATCAAATGACAATGAAGGATAGCTCGTGGGTTGAAGCCATGCAGGAAGAACTGGCACAATTTGAGAAGATGGAAGTATGGCAGTTAGTTGAAAAACCGCAAGAAGTGAACGCTATCGGTACAAAGTGGGTTTTTAAATGTAAGAGAGATGAGAAGGGGATAATCATTCGCAACTAGGCAAGATTGGAAGTTAAAGGGTTTAGTCAACAGGAAGGAATTAATTACAACGAAGTGTTTGCTCCTGTGGCTAGACTGGAGGCAATTCGACTATTTCTGGCATTTGCAGCACACAAAGAGATGAAAGTGTTCCAGTTGGATGTGAAGAGTGCGTTTCTTAATGGAAAAGTTGATGAGGTGGTATACGTAGAACAACCTCCGGGTTTTCTTGACCCAGATTTTCTTGATTATGTGTACAAACTGAGCAAAGCATTATATGGGCTACATCAGGCTCCTCGTGCCTGGTATGCAACTTTGTCAGAATACTTGCTAGAGAATGGGTTTGAGAGAGGGAAGATCGACAGTACCTTGTTTGTCAAACGGAAAGGGGGTGATTTTTTACTCGTTCGGGTTTATGTGGACGATATCATCTTTGCTGCCTCAAGAGTTACTATGTGTCAGGAGTTTAAAGCAGTCATGAAGAAAAGGTTTGAGATGAGCGCCATGGGCGAATTAACTTTCTTTTTGGGATTGCAGGTAGATCAGAAGAAAGACGGCATGTTTATTCATCAAACGAAGTATGTCCAAGATGTGCTTAAACGCTTCAAGATGGATGATAGTACCCCATTCGACACTCCAATCTGCGTCAACCACAAACTGGGTGCTGATTTCGACAGTGATGATGATGTGGATCCCACTCAATATCGAGCAATCATAGGTTCTTTAATGTATCTAACTGCATCTAGACCTGACATTATGTTTGCAGTTTGTCTTTGTGCTCGTTTTCAGGCAAAACCGAAGGAATCACACATGAAGGGAGTGAAAAGAATCATGCGGTATCTTAAAGGAAAGCCTAAGTTGGGACTATGGTACTCGAAAGGGGGAGAACTGGATTTGGTAGCATACACCGATTCTGACTATGGAGGTTGTAATCAGAATAGGAAGTCAACAACTGGTGGATTTTAGTTTCTCGGAGGAATATTGGTGTCGTGGCAGTGCAAGAAGCAGACCTCTGTAGGCATTTCCACCTGCGAAGCAGAATACATGGCAGCATCGAATTTCTGCTCCCAGGTTTTATGGATACGACAACAAATGCGCGATTATGGTCTGAATTTCACTCAAACTCCTATTTGCATTGATAACACTGCTGCTATCTTAGTAACTAACAATCCCGTTAAACACAGTAAAACTAAACATATTGACATTCGTCATCATTTTATACGGGATTGTGCTGAGAAGAAATTAATTTTGCTTGAAAAGGTTGATTCACTGGATAATTTTGCCGATCTTTTTACTAAAGCGTTTACCGATCCCGTTTTCGAAACATTGTTAAGCTAAATGGGATGATCAATCCCGAGCAACCTTGTTTTCTTCGTTTATTAAAAAATAAAAATAAAATAAAAATAAAAAAAAACATCACTATCGCTTAAAATTATGTCGGTTGCTCAAGTCTGAAGGACATATTCCATGAATATGTTTGGTCCTTGCATCTACTTGTAGATTGTAAGGATATCCATTAGCCAGATGACTGAAAGCAACTGGGGCGGTTTATGATGGGTTTTTATTCTTTCACTTAAAATTAGTCGTTCATACTTAGTCAGAGGGACACATACTTGTTTGTGGTCGGTCTGGCTGATTAACTGGATCTTCAGGATAGCCGTTTACCTAAAGACTTTGACTTGATCGGGGCGTTTGAATTTAAAATTTCTTTTTTGGGAAATGATATAATTTTTCCAGTCTAAAACTTCGCAAGAAGTTTCTTTAATGGTGTTAAATTAAAATTGATCTAACCTTGGAAAGTGATAGATAAACTGATTTTATGTGCTTAACTGGTGAAGTAATTAGGCCTAAAAGACTCTAGAACAGTCATTGTATGTTTTGGTAGCTTTCTATGGTGCGTAAAAGTTGAATTGATACAAACTAAATCTTCTCGATTTACTGTGGAGAGTCATTCTGAGTTGTGCATGTCTCCACATACATCTTTCCGAATGATAGGCAGAAAAGTGATTACCTAGTCATACACGAGCCCGTGAGTGTTCTGATTCCCGCGAAGATAGTGTTAAGTAATCTGCAGTGGTCCAGATTCGGGACTTGCAGTTGTCTTAGACTTGCAGTTATATTATTGTCTTAAAAAAATCTATTTAATATCGTCAAGCCTTTTGAAGCTAGTCTTGTTACATATTTCAAGAAAGAGGCAAGAAAGAATATTTTCAATGTATAAGAAAGATCGGGAGGATGAATCAGAAGGTCGACACGTGCACATTGTTTGATCAGACACTACGGGTCGAAGTCAACTCAGGGTGACTTGGGGAAAGCCAAATACGCATTGAGAATATATAGGAGGCATCACAATTTCTCATGTGATGTCCATCTAAATTTTGAGCTTAATTGAACCTAATCCGTATCACAGAAGCGATGAAAACCATACTAAGTTTTATACCTGTCTACAACCTGTTTCTCTATGTCATAATACCGCCGAACATGGATCTGTGGGACAACCTCTTAATTAGTATGATTCCTGTTTGGATCTTTTCAAATACATGCAGGCTTTCGTAAAGACTGAAATTTGATCCCGTTTATTTAGTTATTTAATTTTTGTTATGGTTTTGTCTTATGGTTTAACCTCTTAATACTTTTGGTTACTTGTCTTTGATCATTTTTCTTCTGAAATTGAGTTTAATCAATTAACTTCGCTATTGGCGAAGTTAGAAGGCGTGCGAAGTTGACTATGGTTTGACTTATGGGTGAAGTTAGGTAAGGGCGAAATTATCATAACTTCGCCCCTAGGTTTTTCTAAAACTATATAACGTGGGTCTGTGGTCAAATTAGTCAAACCTCAAAACTTTTAAACCCTCGGCGAACTTATCTGTTGAATCATACCTCTTGTTTATCCTTCTTTAATCCGTAACCCAGGTTGGTCAGATAGATGTAACTCAAAATCTATATTGGATGTTGTTAATCGGTTTCTAAATAATCTGTTTTGATCTCTTTTGGGTTCCAAACCCTTACCACTATGTCGGTCTGATTTGAAGGAACTTTTTGGTGTTAATAAGTGATACGGCACTCTAATCGCATTATTCTCTTCTTATTGATGCTATCTGATCGGCCATTCTTTGACTTTACTGGATTTGATTGTTGCGCCGTTCATATAGCGAAGTTAGGGTTTCGGCGAAGTTGTCCTAACTTCGCCAGTCCCTTAACATCGCTAACGTTGCAACTTCGCCTATTTCATGCAGGGCGAAGTTGTCAACTGCTGTCATAATGATCTGACGTGGCTCGTTTGTTTTGCAGATATGGCCGCTGTGGCTGGTGCTGGTGGAGCTGGTGGTGACGAAGGAGGAGGTGATAATAGACAGTTTTTCCCTGGTCACAACATGTACATTACCTTGGATCCGGATGCTCGTGAAATTGAGAACTTTCGTGAGATCATCTCATTTCTCATAAGCTCACGTATCTATCATGCCATTACTACTACTCTTCTAATTTCACGGCCAAATATTGAAGACTTTTGGAGAACTGTTGAATACGACTGAAGGGTTGAGCCTCCAGTTATGCCTGCCACTGTCAATAACCAAGTGGTACAGTTCTCGGCTAATCAGATCAGAGCAGCATTATAGTTCGGTGACTAGACAACTGATGATCGTACTGAGTTTCCGGCTACGTTCAGAGATGGTGCGTTTCAGCGTATGGGGTATTCAGGTCCGTTGGGTGACTCTCAGTGGAGAAAGGGGTTTTTTTTAGAACAGTGGCGGTTCCTTATGCATGTGATGATAGTGTGCATGTCTGGTCGTAAGGCTGGTACTGATGGTATGGGTGCATCAATGCAATCGGTGATGACTGCTTTGACTTACAACAAGCCCTTCAGCTTCAGTCAAATGATTTTCTATGAGATTGATCGACAGAGACGTGCAGTGGCTCGGGAAAGATTTTTAATGTACCCGAGATTCTTACAGATGATCCTCAATCATGTAGCTCCCAATTTTCCACAACGACGTCCGATTTCTTATGTAGAGAGTGTGTCTAAGAGAATTTTTGCACAGTGTCGTTCTTCGAGTGCACGTAGCAAGGAAGAGTTACGTCCTAGGCATACATCATTATTTGGGTACTTAGAGAAACCTGCATATGTTGTTCCTCCAGGTGATGAATTTCTAGATCCGGCACCTCAACAGGCCGATATCCCTCTTCCACCTCCTGTGGTTCAACCACCACCACCTGTTGGTCAACCTCCGGTGGTACAACAAGCACCTGTTGTCGACCCTATGGCATCTCCAGCAGAACAAGTAAATCTTGATGTTGTTTTTGGTGGGAATGATTTCTTTGATATGGGTACAGTAGATCCTATTGAACTTCCTGCCTCAACGGTAGCGGTTTCCGGTATGAATGTGGGTCAATCGGTTGCAGCTGTGGAGAATTCTGAGGAGACTAAATCAGATTCCTCTACTGATGATGTTGCTGAAGCACATCGGGTACTTGGAAGACAAGAAAAACTCCATGGCAAGCGAAAGAAGGACTAAGATGATAGTGAGTAGGACTTTGAGGATGAATTATATAAAGTGGTACTTCGATTCAAGAAAGAAAGGGTTGGTAAAAGTTCAAGAGTTGGTGAAAGTTCGAGGGTTGTTCGTTTTACTCCACCATCGTTATCAGGTATGACTATGTTACCAGTTGTCTCGACTGTCACACTGCCGATAACCTCAAGTATTCCTTTGGTGACCACGTCGTCATCCTTTGGTGCTCCTCCAACCACGTTTCAGTTTACGGCACCAGAGATTGTTCCTTTACCGCCTCCTACTCTTACTCCATCAGAGGTGGTTGCTATGTTTGTTGAGTCCACACTGGTAGCGACTGCTGGTTTATCTGTATCGATACCACCCCCAATTACCACTCAGCCTACACCTGTTATTCCTGCAAGCTTGGAAATTCCACTACGGTTTGCTCAGAGTACCTCTCACTTGAATGTTGATTTTGATTCAACTTTGTCTGATTTGGAGAGGATTGCAGCTCTTGAAAGGGTGGTTGCTAAACAGTCACGGGTAAATATTATTCAGTCTGAAACTATTAATCGTCTGGTGGCACAAAATCAAGTTCAGACTACACTGCTTATTGAGCACGGTAAGATGTTTAATCAGCTTAAAGAGTTCTTAGCATCTCAGGGGGAGTCGAGTTGCAAGGGTGATGAGCTGAGAACAAAGAAGAGGCAAGACAGAGACGATGATCCCAATGCATCGAAAGATGCAGGTGGTGAGTTGCCAAGAACTGAACAAAATCTTGGGACTTCCACATCTCAGGGGGAGTCTGCGGGTCCGTCAGGCAGTACATGTGGTGAGAATGTAGAGGTTGTGGATGATGAGGTTGTGATGGGAAATGATGATGATGATTTAGTTGATGACGTATTGACGGCTAGTGAGATTGAAAATATTGGGGAACAGATAGAGATTGACAGTGAGTTGGAAGAAGGGGAGATAGTTGATGATGGTGTAGAGCATGATATTCCAAGTGCTGATGAGGTGAAGCTGAGTTTAGATGAAAATGTGTCGGATGAGTCTGAATGGGAAGAACAGCCAAGATGGAAAGAAGGTTGTGCTCAGTGGTTTTTCAAGACAAAGAAGCCTGCGGTACCAACAATGTTCAAGAAAAGTTACAATATCAAGGGCTATGCTGAGTCAAAGAAAGGTATTATCTGTTGGTTGTATGATGAACAGCTGAAATTGTTTGTGATTATCTGTTGGCTTTGAGATCGCTCAACACCTTGCCTGAGTGTGAGGTGAAAGATTTGGCTCAGTTGAGATTGATAAATAGAAGTGGTGATAACTTTGCGGATTGGGTTGGAAAGATCGTATGGAAGGAAAGTGTGAAAGAGAAAAAGTTTGAATTGTTGAAGCCACAGAAAGGGAAGTTAGTCGAAGACAAGGAAAGAGGCATGAGGACTGATGGTAAGCCTTGGATGGTGATAAAATACAAGCCGATTCGATGCTTGAAAGAGATTCCGATGAAGATGATGCCCAAGGATGTGTTGAAGGATCTCAAGTGGTGGTACGTTGACTGCAAGACTGCTGAAGCTGTTATGGAAGATGAGGATGAACCGGTGATCCCGAGAGTGTATGATCCCATGCACTTGGTTAATTTGTCTCAAGCTGATTTGCAGGTACTTAATGATAAGAAGATTTTCTATATTCCTGCGTGGAAGGAGGAAGCAAAGAAGTACCAGAGGGTGGTCTCTGTCTGTGTGAGACAGGGGGTTCATGCTTGAAGACGTTCGGTACGAGATTTTTGGATTACAAGACACGAGAAAGAAGATAGAGATATGAAGCTACTGCCAAGGGGGAGTCTGTTGGTGCATAATGCAAGTAGTTCAGTATCTCGTGTTTATTTGTGTCTGTAATCGTTTACATTGTTAGTTCGTATTAAACGTGTTTTTATATGTTCACTGTGTTTAAGCGAACTTGAAGTGGTCAGCGAAGTTATGACAACTTCGCCTAGTATGTTAGGCGAAGTTGTCGAGTATTATAAACCCTTAACTTCGGCTGTTTAAGGTGTAACTTTGGACGGCTAGTTTTGGTGAATCTCTGAGTCAAGTGTTTGTTACCGTGGTTATTAAGCTTTGCAATATATCAAGTGTTATCTGATATTCTCGTATGTTTACATATATTCAACATATTAATAGTCTCGACACTCGTATCGTATACGTGGGGATTCTGCACCCTCGTGTTACGAGATACTCCTGTGTAGATCCGGATAGGAACCTACACTCGCTTAAGACACACAAGTGTGTTTTTAGCTATAAAGACTTGTATATTCCATTAAAAATAGTTTACAAACTGATTTTAATCATTTTCTTAAGTACTTGGAAATGTTGGATCCAACTTGATCTCATAACAAAGTTTGGACCGACAAAATCAAACACTCTCTTAACGTACGTTGTTAGTTCTTAAACTATATATCTACATACTTGGTTTTGTATTATTGGATTTTTATGAGTTATCTCATAACATTTAATATTTTGGAAAGTTGACTTTGGGTTTGACCAAATGTCAAGACCCGAACCAACAACCCGAACACTCGTTAAAAACCCGTTTAGTATCTTAACTCCAAAGGGACTTGCACTCTTGAATTTTACCGACCTTATTACTTAACATAGGTTGAGTAAATATTAAGGTTAGATACTTTAACCCGATTTCGAGCAAACATACTTTTTTAAAGGGTTATTATTATAAGTTCTTAAATAGTTACATTTTAAACCTTGAACTTTAATTGTTTACATTTCTCAAAATTTATTTTATTTAAAAACTTTCAAGGCAACCTTTCTAAATCTTAGACTTCTTTCCTTTTAGGCATTGTTCGTTAAGCCCGTCGTCCCGGCAAGTCTCCAAATTATCATCTTTCAAGTTTATTACTTGAATGTGAGTACTTTCATACCCCGTTTTCCATCTATTCTTTTGGGGGTGACATATCTTACTTATTCAACTAAATGCTTTATACTTGAATCTTAAACCACAACGTTATTGTATACTTTACTTAAATAATTGCTCGGTTTGGTGTTCTATGATTATATGCCTATGTGTTTAATGCTTTTGGTTGGTGGAACTATAAAATCCTAGTCTATTTGGAAACCCCTTATAGCAAGGTGTCATTAACGTAATGCAATTAACGATAACTATAAAATCCTAGACTATTTGGCATCCCCTTATAGCTAGGTGTCGCTAATATGTTAGCGATATCTATTTATCAGTTCTTGCTTTTATTTATTGTTTCGAATACTAGTTTTATAGCTTTCCTTACTATATACTATTATGCTCAAACTTATGAATTGCTCACCAACCTTTGTGTTGATAAACTTTATTTTATAAAATGTTACAGGTTTGCGTCTTGGTTGATTTGGGATTGTGAAGAAAACGTCACTAAGACCTTTAGGATATTAGAAAAATGAACAATATATGATTTGCTATGTTTTGTTATATTTTGTTGTGACTATCTTATGAATATTGTTATGTGACATTTTCGATGTTGTGAAATGAAATGAGTTTGTTAAATATTGTCGCTTTAAATAGTGTCATGCGCTTATGGGCAATAGTTACATCCCGGCATGTTCCGCCGCCTTTGGTCGGGGTGTGACAGATTGGTATCAGAGCCATAACAATAGGATAGGTGGTTAGACGTAACGACCTGGTATTGTTATGCTTAGGGTCCTATACGTGTGCTTATACGTGTTTACTCTTTTTTAATTGTTCATATAGCATGTTGTTTATAAACTTGTTTAAAATTCACCAATATCATAAATGTTCACATACACACACTCTCATAGTATTTCCAAGGTATCCTTACCTTAAAACGCAAAAATTATATTTTCATTGTGTTTTATGAAGTACAAGATTAACTTGGATCCTGTTGTTTCAAATCCCTTAAAGGCTGCATTTATATCGGGTTTGTAGCCATCATAGTAAAGGAGACATTATAAAACGACCATTTGACAAAAATATTCCAAGAATCGATGGTGATGTACTTACCTTGGATGGTTGGATTATAATGCTCGTTTTCTAGGCCACAGATCATGTTATACATGTCAATACTTTAAGTAGTCGAATGCGAGCGTTCCGGTCGCCATCCTAAATTTTCGGTGTCAAAACAATAGAACTACGGTGGTTCGTGGACTAGTGTTTTGACATTACGTTGTATCTCGATTTATTGTGTTATTATCGTTATTTGAGTCGAAAACATGAAAAAGTCGCGGTGGTTCGTGCACATGTTTAGACTCCAACGTGGTGTTTTATAAACTCTTTAGTGTCGGAATATCAAATCATGGTGGTTCATGTACGATTTTCCGACTCTATAAATCTCAAAATCTCAAATTTTCAAGTAGTGACCTCTCAAAAATTATTTGCGTATGTTTTCGGTTTTGTCATTATTATACAAAATTTTATATTTTATCTAACACTAACATCTTCTTCTTACTAACTCTAGGATTCACAATCAAAAATTGAAATCTTATTTTTATTTTATATACCCTTATATTCATTCCTTTTTACCCAAAACTTATTCCATTAATATTTTAGTATGCCTCCACTAAGACCGCGCAAGAACAGCAACCGACGAATGGCTGCTTTCATCGTTGACGGGTGGTCCATTGAACAGCCCTTAATTGATTTAAGACCGTTAATAATCATGCGTTTAATTGGTTTATCATGTTGAATTAGATGACTACGTTAACTCGTATACTTGCAGGTAGGAGAAGCTAGATGATGAAATTACGAGAACGTGGGCGAAAATGGTGAAGACAACGGACGTGGAACAAGAAAGTTATGACAAAAACAAAAAAAATTGAGTTTTGGAGCCACCGTAGCTTACGGTGTCCACCGTAAGCTACGGTGGGAGCTGAAGTATATTGGCTGCCGTAAGGCAGTTTTTCCCCAACGATGGTTTTCGGGAAACCACCGTAAGCTACGGTGGCCACCGTAGCATACGGTGGGCGCGGCGTAGAAGTCTAAACTGCTGTTATAACTTATGTTTTGAGACGGCTTTTCTGATGATTATCACATCTTTTCATCTAGAGACGACCCAAGGGCGACTTTTGGAGATTATTGATCAATTGTGAGTGTGGTAATCATTAGACACTTGTTTTTAATTCGTATGACAATTATAATTGAAGAGATGATGAACCAAAACATGCTCGGCTAAATTCCTTTATGTACTCCCTCGGATTGTAAGGTTTACTATGTTTGTTTGGTTGAATTTTTAGACAATTTCTGAGATAATATTTGATCTTATTGATTTCATTATTATGGTGTTTGTGTATTGTTTTATAGATTGTTAGTTATCGATTTTGTGTTCTAAACCGTCAGTTCTAGGTGCTTTAAGTAATCGAGATTAATCGGGAGGGATTCAGGGTTGGATAAACTAATTGGTTTTGAGTGATTACCTTGCGTTGTATAATCCAAGTACTTGATCTTCAATTATCGCAATCGTTTACATAAACACGAACTTTATTTACTGTTCATCTCAGTTAAACATTAACTGTAACATTCATGGAAACCTGAAACGAAGGGAAGGCATATTTTTCTCATATTGATTAAAACTCGTTTAATTGCTTTAGTTCTTTTTGTTATTCAAATCAAACAACCAAATCATTGAATTTAATTTGTGCACTTAGTTTAATATAGATAAATTTTATAGCTACTCAGTAACGCATTTTCCACAAACTCCCTGTGTTCGATACCCGCTTACCGCTATCTAACTAGTTGTAATCGGTTTATTTTTGAGTGAGTCTTCGACCTCACGTCAAATTTTGGCGCCGTTTCCGAGGAGTAGTACGCAATGTGTGTTAGTTTTAGTAGTTTTTTTATTGTTATTTTCAGGTTTACGTTGGTTGTGTTAGTGTGCAGGTACCTACAGGTGTATGCATATTAGAAGATCTAACAGGTCATCACCACTAGTAATCGATCCCGAGATTGACAAAACGCTTCGAAGGAACCGAGTTTTACTTAGGGAGAACAAGCTTCTTGGTTCTCCAACTGCATTAAACATCACCTTGGATTCACCAGCTCCCGACTACAATCCCGACTACACCTCCACCAAATCCACCTCCACCGATCACCACTAATATACCTACAACATCAAGTGAATTGCAACCACCACCCATAACCGAACCGATCCCTTCTCAATACACCAACGCAACATCATCCACATTGTCATCTATTTCCAACCTTTATCCTACCTTTGGTGCATCTTCTTTTCAACAAAACCCACAACCAATCTTTCAACAATCACAATCAAATTACCAATATCAACCCCCACCTTTCATGCAACATTCAAGATCACAAGGTGACGAATATGGATATGGTTTTGACAGCGAATTTGAGGGATATAAAATGGAAGGTTACTACATGGGAGGTGATGGAAGTCAAAGGGTAAATCCGGGAAATTTTGTTTATGGTCAAGGGCAACAAACGGAACCGGTGCAAGAACTTAATCGACAACAACCACTACCGGTTGTCCAACAAGTTCAACCGCCACCGGTTATTCATCAACAACAAGTTCCACAACATGTACCACCACCAGGGCAACCTCAAAATCAACGATTTCAACGACAAATTCCCCCAACCACAGTTAATTTGCACCTCCAAGGCCCGTTTATAGGCAAATGGGTCAACCCAGAGTACCAATGGGGGTACCAAGAAGGCATGCAAGAGAGATGGTAAGTGGTATTGAAGCTCATTTCCGACCGGTAATTACTAATAATCCTTCTCCGGTCGTTATTCCTCATAATCAACAAGGGAGGACATTTGAAGTGAGAACTAGTTCTCTTCAAAGTCTCCAGAAGTATAAGGGTCTAGCAACGGAGGAACCTTACTTTCATTTGGAGGCATACAACTCCATTTGCAACACGATTGGGGGTCAAGGTTTTACATCGGAAGAGTTTAAGTTGGTTCTATTTCAGTTTTCATTGGAAGATAAGGCAAAAAGATGGTTTTACACTTTGCCTTCCATGTTTATTTATACTTGAGTCGAAATGCAACAAAGATTTTTGGAAGAATTTTACACAGCCCAAAAGACCATTGATGCGAGAAGAAGTTTGAGAACCTTCCAACAACAATCGGGGGAAATGTTTCATGAAGCATTCGAGAGGTTCAATATGATGATAAAGAATTGTCCTCATCATGGTATTGCTCTTTGTGAGTTGTTAAATGTTTTTCATGAAGGGTTGAGTATGGAGGATAAGCGAGATTTGAGGTCAATCACGAATGATACATTTGGTACCAATTATGAACAAGATGATTGGGCATATTTGCAACAAATGGCTCTTACTTCAATGAGAAAGGCCCAAACCAGAAGAAGAGCAAGACCGGTGATTGGTAGACCGCAAGTGCAAGCCGTGGAAGAAGGAAACGTACAAACCACAAATCAGACAATTGATGTTTGTACAAATTGTAACGAGTTGGGTCATGTGTCGGATGTGTATGTGGTGGGTCAAGCACCGGTGTAGGAGGTGAATGCACTTCATGGGGGAGGTGGTAGGACTTACAACATGAATTCCAACACCTACCACCCCGGGTAAAGAAATCACCCAAATTTCTGATATGGAAACCCGGTTACTCAATCTAACCCGAATTTTCAAGGAAATCAAAGAAACTATGTTCCTCGCAAACAATATAACAACCAAGGTAATTTTCATGGCGGGAATAATCAAGGGTTTCCAGGTCAAGGAGGTGGCGGTCAAAGTGGGTCAACGGTTCAAAGTTCATCAATTGGAAATGAAGTTATGGACATGTTGAAATTGATGCAACAAGACATGCAACGAAGAAATCAACTTGACGAAGTGAGAATGCAAAAGGATGAAGTTAGAGATAAGGCAATCCAATCGTTGACCACACAAATGGGTCAACTTGCAACTGAAGTGTCAGAGTTGAAGAAAAATAAAGGTCAACTACCAAGTGACACTAAGGTAAACCCGTCCCATAGTTCATCTCGTAACGTTCCTATAAATCATGTTAGTGTGCTAAGAAGTGGTAAAGAATACAAAAAGGATTTATCACCGGGTTTAGTTGATGGGAAGTCGAGGATATTACGGGTAATGAAAGAGATAATGAAATTGAAACTAATAAACCCACAAAAAATGTCACTTTTGAAAAACCGTTACAAAATCTGGGTCAAACTTCTAATTTAAAAGATAAAAACAAGGAAGTCGAACCAAATGCGGTTCCATTTCCTTCGGTTTTGCTTGACCTGGGTAAGAAAAATGTAATTGTCAAAAGGGGTCCTCAAAAGGAGGAGATGTGGGAAGTGTTTAAACAGGTAAAAGTGAATTTACCTCTACTTGAGGCAATAAAACAAGTGCCCGTGTATGCTAAGTTTTTAAAAGAACTATGTACTCAAAAGAGGCAACAAAAAGTGCCTAAACGAGTGGATTTAACTGAGCGGGTAAGTGCGGTTATAAAATAAAGATCTTCCTCCTAAGCTTCAAGATCCGGGAACGCCCTTAATTAATATTCAAGTAGGAGATTTTCAAATGTCTAGGGCGTTACTAGATCTTGGGGCCGGAGTAAGCATTCTCCCGGGGGGTTTATATGACCAATATGAATTTGGTCCTTTGAAACGTGTTGAGACCACGGTGGTATTGGCGGATTTGTCTAATAAACTTCCCCGTGGAATCGTGCGGGATGTAATTGTGAAAGTGGACGATTTTTATTATCCTGTGGACTTTTTAGTGTTAGACTATTCTTCGGGTGACCCAAGTCAACAACAAAATGTTATCTTGGGTCGACCAATTTTTAACACTGCTCATGCAATCACTGATAGCAGATTTAGTGCCGTTGACATGGCGTTTGGTAATCGTAAAATGCGTCTTAATGTTTTTACTAATGTTTCTAATTCTTTGAGTGGTGAAGAATGTTTTATGGCAGATTTGGTGGACCATTGTATTCCTCATGAATATGATGAAGATTGTGTAGAAGCTTGTATTTGTGATGATTCTGGACAGGTACATGTGTGTGCTTTGAGGATGGAAGAACAAAAACAGGATGTTTTAGCTATGCAAGAGGGAAGGTCATCATGGACACATCAATTTAAGAGTTTGCCAATAGAGATCAATTCGGACACAAAGCCGTCTTTGGAGTGTCCACCAAAGGTTGAATTGAAGGAACTCCTAAGTCACTTGAAGTATGCATTTTTAGGGAAGAATGAAACTCTTCCGGTTATCATTGCTTCTAACTTGGAGGAAGAATAAGAGAGGGCGTTGGTAAAAGTGTTGGGAGCACATAAGGCTGCTATTGGATGGACGCTTGCGGATTTAAAGGGTATAAGTCCTTCGATTGTTATGCATAAAATAATTACTGATGAGGAGGCTAAACCCACAAGGGAGAATCAAAGACGGTTGAACCCGAATTTGCGAGAAGTGGTGAAAAAGGAGGTTATCAAATGGTTGGATGTGGGGATCATTTATCCCATTTTAGACAATGCATGGGTGAGCCCAACACAGGTAGTGCCCAAGAAAGCCGGCAATCAGGTAATAAAAGGTGATCATGGTGAACAAATCGCCACCCGACCGATAACCGGGTGGCGAATGTGCATCGATTATGATAATTTTTTAACGCAACCTCAAAAGGCCATTTTTCACTACCATTTATTGACCAAATAGTTGAAAAACTTTCCAGTAAAAAATATTATTGTTTTTTGGATGGATATTCGGGTTACAATCAAATTGCAATTAATCCCGATGACCAACATAAGACCACATTCACGTGTCCATATAGTACTTTTGCCTTTAGGCGAATGCCATTTTGACTGTGTAATGCCCATCTACCTTTCAAAGATGCATGGTGAGCATCTTTTCTGACATGGTTGGGGAATCACTTGAAGTTTTTATGGACGATTTTTCTATTTACGGCTCAACATTCGAGTCGTGTCTCGTTGATTTAGAAAAAGTTTTAAAACAATGTGCTGAGACAAACTTGGTGTTGAGTTGGGAAAAAAGTCACTTCATGGTGCAAGAGGGTATTGTGTTGGGTCATGTGGTTTCAAGTAGGGGAATGGAAGTTGACCAAGCTAAAATAAAAGTAATTTCATCTTTACCACCCCTGAAAATTGTTAAAGGGGTGAGATCGTTTTTGGGACGTGCCGGATTTTACAGGAGATTCATTAAAGGTTTTAGTGCAATTTCAAAACCTTTATGTAATCTCTTATTGAAGGATGTCCCCTTTGAGTTTACTGATGAATGTTTGCAAGCTTTTGACAGTTTAAAGAAAAGTTGGTACAAGCACCCATTCTGCAATCACCAGATTGGTCAAGCCCGTTTGAAATCATGTGTGATGCTAGCAATAGCACGGTTGGAGCGGTATTGGGTCAACGAGTGAAGAAAAAGCCGGTGGTAATATACTATGCAAGCAAAACTTTATCCGAGGCGCAATTAAATTACACCACTACCGAAAAAGAATTACTTGCAGTTGTGTACGCCTTGGATAAATTTCGGTCTTATATTTTGGAAAGTAAAGTTGTGGTTTACTCGGATCATAGTGCGGTCCGGTATTTGATGAAAAGAAAGACGCGAAACTGCGTTTGATTCGATGGGTGTTATTGTTGCAAGAATTCGATCTTGAAATCCAGGACAAGGAAGGTTGTGAGAATGTAGTGGCAGATCAATTGTCTCGGATTCTTCTTGAATGTATTGACGATTCGATAGAGATAAACGAACGGTTTCCCGATGAACAACTGTTAACCGTATTTCCGCGCCGTGGTATGCACATTTTGTGAATTATTTAGACACGGGATCTATGCCAAGTCATTGGGTGAAGAAAAGAAGGCAACGGTTCATGGCTCAAGTGAAACAATATATTTGGGATGAACCAGATTTGTTCAATATTGGTTCGGACCAAGTTATACGGAGGTGCATTCCCGAGTCCGAGGTGTTGGAGGTTTTGACTCATTCACATGCATCGGCGTGCGGGGGACATTTTAGTGGTCAGAAAACGGGTTATCAGGTGCTTCAAAATGGGTTTTATTGGCCCACCATTTTCAGAGATACATGTGAGTATGCCCGACATTGTTTGAATTGCCAAAAGATGGGTAGTATCTGAAAAAGGGATGAGATGCCATTGAAACTGATTTTGGTGTTAGGGATCTTAGATGTATGGGGTATTGACTTTATGGGCCCGTTTCCAAACTCAAATGGATTTTTATATATCTTGGTTGAGATCGATTATGTGTCAAAATGGGTTGAAGCGGTAGCAACAAGAACCAATGACCATTCGGTAGTTTGCAAATTCGTTCAAGCAAACATCTTTGCTCGGTTTGGCATTCCGCGATTAGTGATGGTGGGTCGCATTTCAAGAAGTTCAACTTTGGAAAGCTTTTAAAAGGTATAGTGTGAATCACCGAATCGCTACTCCTTATCATTCGCAACGAGTGGACAAGTTGAAGTGTCCAACCGACAAATTAAAGAAATTTTGATGAAAACGGTGCAGATCGATAGGAAGGATTAGTCATCCAAGTTAGATGATGCGTTGTGGGAATATCGGACCGCCTAAAAAACTCTTATTGGTACAACTCCTTATCGGTTAGTATATGGGAAGGGGTGTCATTTGCCAATGGAGTTGGCACATAGGACGTTTTGGGCGATTAAGAATGTTAACGCGGATTATAAGGAAACGGGTGAATTGAGAAAGTTGAAATTGAATGAGATTGAGGAAATCCGGGATGAAGCATATGAATGTGCTTCCGCATATAAAGACAAGCTAAAAAAGGTCCATGATGCAAAGTTGAGAAAAATAACCTTTGAAGTGGGTCAAAAGGTGTGGTTGTACAATTCAAGGTTAAAGTTGTTTCCGGGTAAGTTAAAGAGCAAGTGGATGGGTCCATATATCATCGCAAGGGTGGGTCAGTTTGGTGATGTGGAGATAGAATATGTTTAAGACCAAACGAAACAAGTGGTGAACGGTCAAAGAGTTAAACCTTACTTGGAAAGAAAAGACATCAATGTGCTCGATGTGGATAAGGTGAGTTAATTGTTAAGTTCACCGGATGAGGAAACATATTAAGAGGCCAAGGTATGTTGTATATTTTACTTTAGGTTAATTTAGTTTTTATTAAATTTGGTTTTAAAAATTACCGTTCTTGTCTTTAAGAATGTTCGACTCACGTGTGGGAAAATTTTAACAAATTTCCTTTCCGTGTTGGGGACAACTCGGATTTTCATGGGGGGTAGGGTAATTTTTGGTTTTTGTATTTTTTTTTCTGGTTGTGTTTTTATAATGTTAAAAAAAAATTCAAAATCTGCAGGTGCTACCGTAGCTTACGGTACCCACCGTAAGCTACGGTGGAGAGAATAAAACCCACGCTCGCTAGGAACTGTCTTAAGATGTAGTTTGTTGGTCCAAGGCCACCATAAGTTACGGTGCCCACCGTAGCTTACGGTGGGCCTTGGAGAGGGTCGACGGGGTTAATAAAAAAATTATTTTATTTTCACGTTTAACCTACACCACACATGAGATTCCTATCTCTTTCACCACTCATTCCACCATCATCTTCCTCATCTCGTCAAAACCTTCAAACCCTAACTCTCACTTCATACCATCATAACTTTCTCACTTCTTAACCAAATCGATCGATTTTTGGGTCTAAATTGGCTAGAATTTCACAAAGGTTTCATTTATACCATTGTATTTGAGAGAATCTCTCGTTTTGCTGGTCTATTTTGGACAATTAAGTCCGAAAATTTGTGGGTTTTGGTTTATTTTGAAGCTTTGTTCATCTTCATCTTCATCTTCTACAATACCAAGGTATGTAATTTATTTTCATTCTTGATGGTTTATTGCAATGGAATTGTAAGTTGTTCATAATGGTTTCTATATCCACACTTTCTTGACTTGTTGAATAATATGTATAGTGAGTTTGAATGGGTTATGGTTGAAGATGATTAGCATGAATTGGAACATAATTATGGGCATATTGTTGGTCATATAGTGGATATAATGTTAAATTTTTTTGAAATTGTTTGAAAAATTGAATAATATGTTTAAGTAGCATCTTCAATCATAATGTTAAGAAAGTGTGGGGATGTTTAAGGTTGAAAAGTGAATAACTTGCTATTTTGTTGTTTTTTTTTTGTATTCAGAATGGGTCGAAAAGGGAAAGAACCGGTTGGGTCCTCAAGCAACCCTGCTGATCAACCAAAAAGAAGAAGGTTAGTTCTTCAAGCAGATATGGACGAAGAGGAAGAAGATCAAATAGGTAAAAAGCCAATTTGGAAGTCAGGGTCTTTGGCAGATCAACCTCAGGAATGGCAAGCAACACTATTACATGAGCAAATGAACTCATTGAGGCAGCGAACTGATGCGTTTATTTTCAAAAAAGAAGTTAGAGAAGAGGATTTTGGTCCATTTGTGGTTACCGATAAATTCAGAGAGTTGGGTTGGGAAGCAGCTTTGAAGTGTTATGATTAGGAGTCAACTAGACTGTTCGGTACAGAGATACAAGAATGGATGGCTACCTTACGACGGGTTACAGGTAACCATCCATCAAAGGACTAGTTAATTGGTACTGTGAATGGGGTTTAAGTGGAAATGTCGTTTGATAGTTTGAGATGGGTGGAAAAATTTGATAGTAAACAGCAGAACCGGTATATGTGTTCCAAGTTTGGATGATTTGTATTTGGCCCCCGAGAAGCACCCGATGTGGAACACCATGTTAGATGATCTGTTTTTGCCTGGACATACGCCGGGAAGTTGTACCGAAAAAATCTAAGAATGGAAGCTAAATTAATGTTAACTATAAGCATCAATAACATCATCCCGCGTTGGGGTGATAGGGTCGAGGTACGATATCCCGAAATTCCAATATTATACATGATGTTACATGGATCACCGCTTATTTCGTATCAATTTTTGGTAATGAGTAATATATGGATAAGCCGAAATGGTGTGGATCGGAATATCATACCACATTGTCGATTAATCACAGCATTGCTAAAGAAATATGGGGCTATTGGTGTAGGTGATAAGGGTTCTTTCAAGAGGTTCAAACCTTTCGACATTACACATTTGGGGTACGGTTGGGTATACTCACAATCCGAACGGTACCATAAGTTGAAAAGTGATGGAAGGAGATGGAGAGTATTGAAGGAAGATGCGCCTTAAGGGACTATACAAGTGACTATGCAAGAGGTGGTAGAACGACAAAGACCACCTACGTTTGGGAATTGGTCCGAATCTTCCCAAACAATATTTGATCGACAAACTTTCATGGGTGCAACTATGGAAAGGGCGTTAAAGCAAAATTATGATCGCCAAGAGCAATGGAACCAGACGTATACGATTCAAATTGGGCCTATCAAGGGACTATGCTAGAGGTGGTAGAATGACAAAGACCACCTATGTTTGGGAATTGGTCCGAATCTTCCCAAATAATATTTGATCAACAAACTTTCATGAGTGCAAGTATCCAAAGGGCGTTAAAGCAAAATTATGATCGCCAAGAGCAATAGAACTGGACTCATGCTTATGCATTTGAGAACGAGATAAACAATCGGTATATTGATGATCGTAATAGACGGATGCACGATGCATGGCATGCGGGGCAACCGGTTGTGACCAACCCGCCATTTGTGGACTACACTACCTTGCCACCATATGATGGTAGTGTGTCATACCCTACGCCACCATTGCATCACTCTATGTGGGTGGATCCCAACCAAGGCTCAAGTCAAGGTGCCTCGCAACAACAACGAGGCGAGCAAGGTGGTGATTATCAAGGAAACCGATAAAAATAAGGGAATAGGGTATGACTTGGGAACAAAACTGAACCAGAATTGTGGTAAGATTGGTAGATACAAGTTGAAAATAATAAAAAGTTTGTGTTGAGATGTTGCTTGAGGGCAAGCAACGGGTAAGTGTGGGAATATGATGGGTGGTCCATTGGACAACCCTTAATTGATTTAAAACCATTAATAATCATGTGTTTAATCGGTTTATCATGTTGAATTAGATGACTACATTTACTCGTATACTTGCAGGTACAAGAAACTAGATGATGAAATTACGAGAATGTGGGTGAAAACGGTGATGAAAATGGACGTGGAACAAGAAAGTTGTGACAAAAACAAAAAAATTGAGTTTTGGAGCTACCATAGCTTACGGTGTCCACCGTAAGCTATGGTGGGAGCTAAAGTATATTGGCTATCGTAAGGCAGTTTTGCCCAAGCATTGGTTTTAGGGAAGCCACCGTAAGCTACGGTGGCCACCATAGCTTACGGTGGGCGTGACGCAGAAGTTTGTAACTGTTGTTATAACTTACGTTTTGAGACGGCTTTTCAGATGATTATCACATCTTTTCATCTAGATACGACCCAAGGGCGATTTTTGGAGATTATTGATCAATTGTGAGTGTGGTAATCATTAGACACTTGTTTTTAATTTGTATGACAATTATATTTGAAGGGATGACGAACCAAAACATGCTCGGCTAAATTCCATTATGTTTTCCCTCGGATTGTAAGATTTACTATGTTTGTTTGGTTGAATGTTTAAACAATTTCTGAGATAATATTTGATATTATTAATTTCATTATTATGGTGTTTGTGTATTGGTTGATAGATTGTTAGTTATCGATTTTGTGTTCTAAACCGTCAGTTCTTGGTGCTTTAAGTAATCGAGATTAATCAGGAGGGATTCAGGGTTGGATAAACTAATTGGTTTTTGAGTGATTACCTTGCGTTGTGTAATCCAAGTACTTGATCTTCGATTATCTCAATCGTTAACATAAACATGAACTTTATTTATTGTTCATTTCAATTAAACATTAACTGTAACATTCATGGAAACCTGAAACCGAGGGAAGGCATATTTTTCTTATATTGATTAAAACTCGTTTAATTTCTTTAGTTCTTTTTGTTATTCAAATCAAACAATCAAATCATTGAATTTAATTTGTGCACTTAGTTTAATATAGATAAATTTTTTAGCTACTCAGTAACACAATTTCCACAAACTTCCTGTTTTCGATACCCACTTACCGCTATCTAACTAGTTGTAATCGGTTTATTTTTGAGTGAGACTTCGACCTCACATCAATCGTCAAGCAAATGGCCGTTGTGATTCCCGAATTTGTAACCCAAATCCAAGCTACCCAACCTCCTCCGCCCGTTGTTGCACCCGTTGAACCCAAACCCGTATCCTACCCATACAAGCAATTCACTAGTGCCAACCCAACCGAATTTTTGGGTACGAAATGTGCGACTACCTTGTTACAATGTTTCGAGTCCATGGAGAATGTGTTTAGATACAGCAAGTGCCCAAAGCGAAAAAGACAAATTTCGCTTCAAGCATGTTTAGAAAAACCGCTCTAACATGGTGGGGGTAGTGTCATGCACCTCCAAGGGTCGGAAGCGACTATGGCTCTTCCATGGTCCGACCTTAAGGCACTTATGACGAAGAAGTTTTGTCCCAAACATGAACTTCAAAAGCTCGAGGAGGAATTTTGGAACCTCAAGCAATATAGTGGTGATAACACCGCCTGCTCACTCTGTTTCCATGAGTTGAGGATTCTCGTCTCTAATTTGGTTACCCCGGCTGAGCGTGAGCTTGACAAATGCATTGGGGGGTTTACGATGCAAATCTAGGACTCAGCCATGAGTAGCAAACCCGTGAATCTTGAGGATGCCATCACTCTAGCCGGTGCGCTATCGGAGAATCATGTGAATGTGGGTACCCTAACCCTCATGAAGCCAAACGAGAAAGCCAAGCCCGAGCCCGCACCTCAAGCCAAGGTTGAACCCGCAACACAGGCCATTAACTACTCCAACTCATCCCATCACAACAACAACAACAACAAGTAAAAGAAACCCAAGAGCAACTACCGAAACTATGACGTTAACCAACCCCAACCTCAACAACAAACCCAAGCTCCACCCCAAACCCGAAGACCCTATACCGGTACCCCCGCCCCGCTATGCAACAATTGCCAACTCCAACACCCATCAAACATGCCTTGTCGCCATTGTACCATTTGTAACCGACTTGGCCATATCAACACCACCTGCCGATCCGCACAGCGAACCCAACCTAACCAACCAAGGACCTTTCCCCAACACTCCCAAAACCGATATGCACCCTACCCACCAAACCAACCCCAAAAACTCCGAACTTGCTTCAATTGCAATGATCCTAACCATTTCCGCAACAACTGTCCTCCGCCTCGCTTTTGCTAACCAAACATGAACGTACCCTACTACCAAACCCGAGCCTACCAAGTCCAAAACTATCAACCCAGCTTCCCCAATTCAATGCACCACACATCCAACCCATTCAAGCCATACAAGCACCACCTCCTCCTCCCCCGCAAGCACCTCAAGTTAACAATGGAAATCAAGGGCGAGCTTTAATGATTAATGCAAACAAAGCTCAAGTGGCAAACGATGTTGTGAACGGTATGTTATTAGTGAACCAATACTTGGCTTCTATTTTATTTGATACGGGTGTGCCGATAGAAGTTTTATTTCTTTGAAATTTGAGTCGAAAACTATCGTGTCTCGACCAAGCTTTCCCGACCATTTTCTGTTGAACTTGCCAATGGGAACTCCATCACCATCAACTCCATCGTTCGTGTAACGCCCTGAAATTCGATTGGTAAACTAGGATCGTGAAATCATCGGAAACTATAGACTTTGGGATTCTGGACGATAAGTTCGGAACCCATATCATTGGAAAAATCTGCTTTTATCATTTAAAATGTTTATTTTATAAAACGACATTTACGCCTGAAAAATATTAATTTTTATGCTTTCGAAAAATTAAATGTTCTTATTTAAAAAGATTTCAAATAATTATTCGGAAAATGGTTTTATAAAAGTTTTGCTGAAAAAGTTTTAGTTTGTTTAAAAACTTATGAACTCGACTAGTCTTGACCCGTCGGTAGCCTAAACCCGAACCCGAGTCACCCGAGTATTTAAGCGGAAAATCAAGTATTCTTACACCATCTCTTTCATTTCCACCAACACTTCCCACCCAAACACTCTCATTCTAGAGAGAGAAACTAGAGAGAGAAAGTCTTCAAACTTCAAATCCGAGTCCACAAATCTGTTTGTTGTTATTCTTGGTAAGATCTTCTTGAAAATCATCCATTTTCATAACCATTTTCGGCCTCAAATCGAGCAAAAACACCCATTTTCGTTTCTAGAGTTTTCGGGTCAAAAACCGTCTTGTTTTGGTGTCAAAATGCAGGCTTTTGTGTTTAAAATCACTAGGAATCGATAGCCCTTTCAATCCCGAGCATTTCCATGTCAAAAACTTCGATTTTGGGTCAAAAATCTGGAAAATCTGAAAAACCCGTAGGTTTCTCCGTCGCCCAGCTTGAAGGAGTCGAATCAGACTCATTCGATCGAACAGTCGATCGAATCAGTCCAGTCGATCGAATAGGAAAGCAACCGAATGGTCTCCAACTCATTCGACCGAATGAGTTTCGTATTCGATCGAACGAGTGTCTATTCGATCGAACAAGTTCCATGTTCGACCGAACGAGTTTTTCCAACTGGTTCGACCAAATGTGTTTCTAGTTCGATCGAGTGTGCCACAGATTCGACCGAATGTGTGTCTATTCGATCGAACGTGTTCCTATTCGATCGAATCAAGCCAGAACCAAGCTGTTTTCGTCTTAAAACCCAGTTTTTGCTCGAGGCCGCGTAAGCTCGTTTTCTTAGACTTATAGCACGTTGTTAACCTTATATATATGTTCAACTCTAGGCTAAGGTGATCTATTGTAGCACCATCCTAACCCGAGATCAAGGTGAGTTCATAGCCCCTATTTAAGCTTTTCAAAACTATGGGGTGGAAACATGGTAACTTTACACGTTTGGATAAAATCATTTATGCAAACACTCTTTAAACTATAAACTTTTGGATTTCTACACACGTGCGGAAATCCACAAGCTTTTTAAGAATCTATAAACTTTGGAAATCTATGAACATGGGGAAAACCCATCAACTTATGGAGATCTAAGAACATTGGAAATCAATGAGTATGGGAAATTCTATGAACATTGACATCATGGGAATGGGAATCATATTCATATCATCATAGTCATTGTGTCAGCATGGAAATCTAGAGATCAAAGCATCATGAGTTGAATTGGACGCGAGAGTCTATTCTACTCTCGGTAGAACTCGCGACCATGAGTGGCATTCTATTCTCGGTGGCACTCGTAACTCATGGGATTTCATACTAGTCTCGGTGAAATCCATAACTCTTGAGGACCTATACTAGTCTCGGTAGGGACCAAGGGAACCCAGGATTCTTTGGGAGTCTATCCTACTCTCGGTAGAACCTAGCTGAGTCCTGGATGACAAGAACGAGGTAGTCTTGGTTTAAGTCTTGCGTGGGATCAATCAAGTATTGTGTGATCATTGAGTTTCATCATCATTCATCATCATCATCATTTATTCACCATCATCTTGGATACTAGTAAACAGTGGGATCTTGGTGTTGGTTTATCTAGTAAACTTAGCATGCTCAAATCTATATGTCCTTATTTATGCTTAACTGCTATGTGCTACATGTACCGTTGGGAGACCACAAATCTTTGAGTAATCTTATCACAAACGACTCTAATGGGAGAATAATAAGCCCGCTGAGAGTCCAGGAGAACATTTCATGTTTTACTTACTACAAAAACCTCTTTGGGAAAACAAGAGACCTTTTCTTACAAACCATCTTAAAACCGGGTATTATATCCAAACATAGTAGTATAAGTTGTAGGAGTGGTGGGTTAGCCGCAGGTACACCCTATATATAAACCCCTACAACCTATACTAGTATGTTTGTGTATAAACTCTTTTTCTTTAAACCTATGAATTCACTCATCTACTTTATGTAGTTGACAGTTTGTTACATGTTTTCAGGAAATAATGCAGCAAGAAATCCCTAGCAAGTTTAGAGGCCTTAGAGAGATGAAGGCTAGTCTAGGAGTTGTTTGGAAACTTGATATTTTGTATTAAAACAATTTGTTTCATGTTACCTGGATGGTGTAATATTTGACATTTTGGTTATGTTTATGCATTTAGACTTTTATACTATTGTGCTCAACAATCACGACTTAGTCGCCGCGCCTCGATTTTTCCGCCATCACGATCGGGGTGTGACAGTTCGCGATTGTATTCTCATTCTTGCTAACCATAAATTCTCCATCGATCTCATCCCGATGCAAATGGGAAGTTTCGATGTCATAGTAGGCATGGATTGGTTATCTTTGCACCGTGCTGAAGTTGTTTGCTTCGATAAATTCATTCGCATTCCGCTCGTCAATGGTAAAGTTCTTAAGGTCTTTGGAAATGCTTCTTCTAGAAGACTTAATCTCATGTCGTGCTCCCAATCGCAAAAGTACTTACACCAAAAGTACGTTCCATTTTTAACTCTCGCGGTGATAAAAGACAAAAAGGAAAAGAAATCCAAGATATTCATATTGTTCGTGAGTTCCTCGATGTCTTTCCCGATGATGTCACCGGTCTTCCACCCATTCGTCAGATTGAATTCCGAATCGATCTTGTGCCTGGCGCAATTCCCGTGGCCAAGGCTCCTTATCGTTTAGCCCCATCGGAAATGCAAGAATTATCGAACCAACCCTAAGAACTTTCCAATAAAGGTTTCATTCGTCCTAGCTCTTTTCTCTTCGTGAAAAAGAAGGAAGGTTCGTTTCGTATGTGCATCGATTACCGAGATCTTAACAAACTCACCATCAAAAATCGTTATCCCTTGCTACTAATCGACGACCTATTCTACCAACTTCAAGGCGCAACGTGTTTCTCAAAAATCGATCTTCGATCGGGTTATCATTAATTGCGTATTTGTGAAGAAGAGATTTCTAAAACCGCTTTTCGTACTTGATATGGACATTTCGAAT